>NC_055686.1:8328705-8628705 GCF_017639745.1 Melanotaenia boesemani
GTAACAGATAAAATGGATGTTTAATCAACGTCCTCCTCTTCCTGGTTGTTGTCCTGCTGCCCGCCTTGTCCATTCTGTGCACCTAAAACACAAAACAAAAGAAGTTATTTTCAGTAATCATTGCTATTTTTTTGTATTTATTTCAGATTTTTTTATTTTTAATATTTAGTAATTTCGTTGCATTTTTTGTTGTAATGACAAAGTTCTATTCTATTCTATTTTCTTTCATACACTTTATTAAAAATAAGTGTGTTTTTATTGGGCTTTACTTCTTGAAAAAAAAAAACAACTAACCATCAGGCAGAGAAGGAAAAATAATCTAATGTAAAGCGTTACTCAGGTCTGATTCCAATATTAAATGTCAGGATGCAGCTTACAGTTTTTTGTTACCATGGTCTGGGTGAAAACTCGATTATGATTGGCTGGAAGGTGTCCATTAAAAAGTGATAATGGACAACTACGAAAGAAGTTGAGGTTAAATAGATTGTTGTAAATTATTGCGCTGACTAAATGCTAGTTGGTAACCGTGGCAACAGAAAATCAGACACCCACGCAGATCATGTCTGTGACAGCGCATCGCTGTGAAAGCAGCTTGCAGGTTTATTGGGCTCCGTCAGTCCAGGAGAGACGAGAATCGAGCAACACTTTGTCGTTCCGCAACGTCCCAACCAGCAGTGGTCAGGATACAGAAACATTACATCTCTGTCCTTCAAACATGGACATGCCAGTATCTTTATGAAATGTCATGATCAACGGCAAAGTTGCATTTAATTTTAAATAGGTTGTCGCCTGTCTTTCTTTCTTGAATAACTTACTTACATACTTGCTACAGAGTGAATGGTGGATAACATTATAAAAACAATTTAGGATAGACTTGCTTGCTTGATACACACTTAATGATCAGAGTGAATGGTAATAATATTTCTTGCAATAAAAACGATTTAGGAAACTATATGTGGACTTTGACTGTTTGAAACAAATGTTGCGTGATCCTCTGGACACACACAAGCTGTTAGAGCTGCACCCGCCCTCTGAAATGATCTTTGTATCACGTAACATAACATTAAGCAATCATCTCCCCTCTCTCCACTGATCAGGTCTAATAGAAAAGCTGCGGCCGACTGAGTTGCAGGTTCTGTGTCAGAGCCAGTTAAGAGTCGCCGCTGGAGACATGCCAGATCAGAGCAGCCTGCAGGCTTATTGAACGATGTAGGAAACTATCTGTGGACTTTGACTGTTTGAAACAAAATTTCGCATCATCCCCTGGACACATTTTAAGATATTCAGTCTGTGTTGTTCTCATGGAGAACTCTGGAGAGTTGCTTCATGCTAAAGTCCAGCACGACTCTGAGAAGATATCTGTCTGCATCTCTATCAGTCCCTGGATTCTGGATGTTTTCTCTATGGAGACATGAAGTCCTCCAAAAAAATAAAAAACACACAGTCTCAGAGCTGATGTTTAGTAGTTTAATGTTGTTTCACTGACCGTTAGTTCGGGTCAGGAGGATCCACTACAACTGATTTTATACCAAAGAAGAAGAAGCAGCGTTTTAAACATCAGCTGTTCTGTTGGTTCTGTGTAACAAAGCATCCAGCCAGTAAGTTGCTCCTTATGACTCAATGACTCACTGATCTGATCTGAGATTCTGGTTTCCAAAGAGCATTTCTTCCATCAGGAGGATTTTTGATCAGATACACCTTATTATAAGTAAAATAAATAATGAATTTAAATCCCTCATGTTTTTTTGCTTTTCTCACTTTTTCTGTTACTGAAAAAAATAGACAGCTGAGTTATTACCACAACCTTCTGTTGGCAACATCTCAGTCTCTTCATGTGGTTCTGGGTCAGCTTGTGGATCAGCTTGCAGACTGTTCTGTCGAGCACACAAACCTAAACAAACCACACAGAATAATTAATTTGCCAGTTTATCAACAAGGTTTATGATAGTTAATTAGTTAACCCTTAGAGGTTAATTAATTATAGATTAAAGATGAAGCCTATTATATTGTATATCAGCTATGATATATAGCTACAGCATATAAGGGTTAAAATATGTTTTCATTATAATTATCTGTCACATTTGTTTCTGGAAATAATTAGACAGAAGAAGCTAACAAAAGGGTGAAACTAACATTAAGGTTGTTTCTTATGTTTCATTGAATCACTATTCTGAGACTTTAGTTTTCAAAGAACGTTTTTTTCTGTCAGGAGGATTTCTGATCAAATCCACCTCATGAAAAACAAAACAAAGAATCAAAATCCTGTTTTTTACTTCTTTTACTGATATGTATAGTGCTAGTCAAACATTTGGAAACATCTTCCCTTCAGATATTACGGGAAAGTGTGTCAAAACTTTTGATTTTTAGATTTTTTATAGTTAAGAAATTAAACAGTTATTACCGTCTTGGTTTGGTACCGGGTCAGACCCGCGTCGTCTCCCTACATTAAACAACAAACACAAAGACATTATTTCTCTGTTCATCACATAATTTGACAATCTTGGGTCTTTTTCTGTGTTTGCACCTTTTGTCCACGTGTGAACTCAGTTTTGTGAAAATGGAAACAAACCCTTCAGAAAACAGTTTCCATGGTGAAGATTTTCAGATAATCCATCTGTCAGTGAAGGCGTCTTAGTACCAGTCTGCCAGGCTGCTGACAAAATCCTCCAAGTTTTCTCATGTGACTCCAGTCTTGATGCAGCTGCACTGGCTTCTGGTTTATTTCAGAGCAGTTTAAGACTCTTTTACTGACTTGGAGAGCTCTTCACAGACAGACACCAGGTTATATCAGAGGGCTTCTGAAACCATGTCTTCCTGTCACGTCCCTGAGGTCCTGTGACCAGGGTCTGCTGATGGTGCTCCATATTAAGCTGGAAACTAAAGGAGACGGAGCTTTCAGTTCAGTGGCCCCCAGACCCTGGAAGTCTCTTGACTTGAGACCTGAGGACTTTGTGGTTGCTTTTAAAAGCCAGTTAATAACATCTTTTTAAATCTGATTTTTATTCATTTCTTTTTGCTTTTTGCATTGTTGTCACAAGTCACCAAAGCACATCTGGCTCCTATAGTTTCTGTGTAATTTCATGTGGACATACTTAGCTGCATGTTGTTTTAATAACGGATGAGCATTATCCGTTATCTCCTGTGTTAAACCGCAGCTGATGAAGAAGGCTGGGTTGGACAGTCAGCTGCAAACGTTTCCTTTTTATTCTTTTATATGTTGCTGCTCGTTTTCAGAAAGGTGACATTATTGGTCTGAATCGATCAATTCATCAATCATAGAAGGTTCCTTCTCTGTGTCAACAAGCCATCACTCTCACAGTCGTGGGTCAGATTATTGATTGATTAGTGATTAGATCTTTGAATTTGTGTCTGAGTGTGAAAACAAAGTTTTGTGTTTTGTGATTATTTTACATTTTACTAAATGAAAACTATCAGATTTTTCCAGTTAAACATTCGTCATTAATACAAGATTCATTTTATGTTTCTGACTCTTTTCTTTAACAATGACTCAAAAATACAAATTTAACAAGACTGATCTATAAACATGTAACTTGGTTCATTTATTCTATCGAGGGTGATTTCACTTAAATACTCTGTTCATATAATTTTTTATTTATTTATTTATTTTATTTTTGTTTGTTTTATTATTATATGGTTTAGCTTCTTCCTGAGCTGCTACCTTACCATGGGGGTGGATTTTACCTGTCCTGATGACCCTGGGATCTATGCTGTTGGGGGCTTTTTGACCCTTGTATTGTCACCCATGGCAAACAGGTCTCTAAGGCCCCTATGATGAGTCAAATCAATGGATCCAGGCTTCCCTTGCCTGGACGTGGGTCACCAGGGCCCCCCTCTGGAGTCAGGTTCATGGGGCCCGGTCAGGCTTAGCCTAAAAGGGTGAAATGGGCCCCCCTCCCGTGGGCTCACTACCTGCAGGAGGGGCCATAGGGGTCAGGTGCAGTGTGAACTGGGCGGCCTAAGGTGAGGACCCTGCCAGTTTGATCCTTGACTGCAGAAGCTAGCTCTAGGGAAGTGGAACGTCACCTCTCTGGCGGGGAAGGAGTCTGAGCTGGTGTATGAGGTTGAGCGGTTCTGGCTAGATATTGTTGGACTTACCTTGATGCACGGCTTGGGCTCTGGAACCACTGTCCTCGAGAAGAGCTGGACCCTCTTGCATTATGGAGTTGCTAATGGGGAGAGGCGCCAAGCAGTGTGCCCCCAGACTTGGCGCCTGTATTTTGGGGTTTACTCCGGTGGATGAGGGCATAGCCTCCCTCTGCCTTCAGGTGGGGGAATGGGTCCTGAATATTGTTTGTGCTTATACACGGAAAAGCAATTCCGAGTACCCATCCTTTTGGAGTCCTAGGAAGGGGTGTTGGAGAGCACTCCTTCTGGGGATTCCCTCATTCTGCCTGGGGACTTCAATGCTCATGTGGGCAATAACAGTGAGACCTGGAAGGCCGTGATTGGGAGGAATGACCCTCCTGATCTGAATTCGAGTGGTGTTTTGTTATTGGACTTCTGTGCTTGTCATGGATTGTCCACAATGAACACCATGTTCAGGCACAAGAGTGTCCACATGTGCACTTGACACCAGGACACTCTAGGTCTTGGTTGACAAGCTTCTGCATCATGTGGACATCGGGGACAGATCCCCTGGACTGGGGTGGTAGCCCCCCTCTTCAATAAGGAGGGACCGGAGTTTGCTTGATTGCTGGACCTCCTTGTACAAGAGGACAGGTCCCCGTACGACCTGTGCCAGAGTTTGGTCCGCATTCCCGGCTGAAAATCAGATTAGTTTGCAGTGAAGGTTGGATGCCATTAAGGCTGCCCTTTGTCACAAATTCTGTTCATAACTTTTATGGACAGAATTTCCAGGTGCAGCCGAGGTGTTGAGGGGATCCAGTTTGGTGGCCTCAGGATTGGATCTCTGCTCTTTGCAGATGATGCGGTTCTGTTGGCTTCATCAGGCCGCGATCTTCAGCTTTCGCTGGAGCAATTCACAGCCGAGTGTGAAATGGCTGGGATGAGAATCTGCACGTCCTAATCTGAGACCATGATCCTCAGCCGGAAAAGGGTGGAGCACTTTCTCCGGGTTGGTAATGAGCTTCTGCCCCAAGTTGAGGCATTCAAGTATAGCGGGGGAGTGAGGGAAGTACGGAGCGGGAGCAAAAAGGCAAAGCTCTCGATTTACCGGTTGATCTACATTCCTACCCTCACCTATGGTCACCAGCTGTGGGTAGTGACCGAAAGAACAAGATCGCGAATACAAGCAGCCAAAATTAGTTTTCTTCGCAGGGTGGCCGGGCTCTCCCTTAGAGACACGGTTAGAAACTCAGTGATCCAGGAGGGGCTCAGAGTAGAATCATTGCTCTTCTGCATTGAAATAAGCCAAATGAGGTTGCTCAGGCATCTGGTCAGGACACCTCCTGGACGCCTCTCTGGTGAGGTGTTCCAGGTAAGTCCCACCAGGAGGAGGCCCCGGGGAAGACACTGGACAGACTACATCTCCTGGCTGGCCTGGGAATACCTCAGGATACCCCCGGACAAGCTGGTGAATGTGGTCGGGGGGAGGGAAGTCTGGGTTTTCCTGCTTAGGCAGCTGCCCCTGCAAACCGACCCCAGATAAGCAGCAGTAAATGGATGGGTGGGTGGGTGGATGGATGGATGGATGGATGGATGGATGGACGGCTGGATGGTGGTTTTATTATCACATTACTAACACTTCTTGTTAAAAGACTTTTGTCTATTAAAACTTAATCTATACAAACAGATGAACGCATTCTATGTGGATTTAATTATGTTTAGCTTCATCTGAAAGTATAGGGGGAAAGAGTCTGCTGGAAATGAAAAGAGGAGAAATTTATGACTTACATTTATGACAAGCTAAACCAGCAATGACAGCAGCAATGACAACGACAACAGCACCACCGACATTAAGACCAATAAGTTCTGCAAAACAGAGAAAAAATATCAGAAAACAAGTAAAAACATACATTAATTTTAAATTGATAATGTTATAAAACAACAATAATATACAAATAAAACTTTAACTAAGAGTAATTATAATCTAATCAATATAACTGGAAGCCATTTTAACATTTAACTCACTAAACTTGATTCCTGCTGGTGAAGAGAAAATATATTAAACTGTAAATATTATACTCTTTATTTTTTTGTTAACAGTTGTGAGACTTTTACCTTTCTGATCACTTAGGTCAGATGTAGTGTTAGTCCCAGTCGAATCTAGATCATTGATTCCTGGTTAAAGATAAAGAATCGATTTATGGAAAGAAGAAACAAAACCAAACACTTCACAAGGAAAACTGAATTAAAGACAAAACATTCAATCCCCCAAAACATAAAACAAAGTCAGAACTTAAACAAAGAGACAACCAGAAATAAAACCATGGCAGGTAAAAGTTGCTCAACACAATATTTTGTTGACCTGGACCGAATTAAAAAGCCATGATGGTTTATAAAAGTTTTCATTTCTAATCATCTTGCTTCAGTTTCAGTGAAACTGTGACTGCACTATGAAGTGCACACAGATGAGATTTACTGAGTTCATATTTTTATTTTTATTTTTTTAGTTCATTCTTTACATTTTCAAACAAAAGATTTGACCTTTTTTCTTTGGATCTTCATCCTTTAACTTTGTAAAAGAAAATAACAGGACTAATTTTATACATATATATTAACACATTTCTCCACACAAAAAAAATATTGGGATAAATGGTTTTCAGTGTAAACATTTTATAAACATACTTCTTTTTCTTAAATGTGTCCATCAGTACTCACCAACATTCAGAGAGATGTTTCCCTTTTTCACCTGACAGTTGAGTTTAGGAACAAAACAGGTGTAAATTCCTTCATCTTCTTCAGAAACATTTTTCAGTTTGAGGGAAATGTTTCCATGATGCATTTCATCATGGAAGAGAGAAGTTCTGCCTTTGAACCTCTGGTCTTGAGCATTTTCATTGTCTTTAAGATTTCGATATAAGTGCACCATAGTCTTGTTCCATCTCCACTCCACAGTCAGAGATGTTACATCAAACGGAGGTTCCAGGTGGCATGGTAGAACCACATCCTGACCCGACTCTGCTGTAACTGGCTCAGGTGAGCCGATCACTTCAGACTCCCCTGGAAAAAGAAACATTTAGACTTAGATAGAATTTTGTTTCCTAAAACCATTAAAGTCAAAGATGACTGAGCAGCTTCTGCTACATCAGAACAAAGTTAGGGTTAGTGGGTTAGTGCACAATATTTCTACATAATTAAAAACTCTCAAGGTTTACAAGTTCCCTTCCTTCTTTAACAGCAGTAACTTTTTTTTATAAAAACTGATTTCCATCTGGAGAGACACCGAGCCGATGTTGTCATTAGTCAGATGAACAGGGCAACAGTCTATTTATGGACATCATTTTAACCGTATTTATTCTGTGAGAATCTTGTTTCTTACATTGTCTTTTCATATCAGGGAGCTGGTTGGCTCAGTTGGCAGAGCATCAGTCTCCCATGCGGGAGACCAGAGTTGGATTGTCCAGGGGACGACTATTAACATCTTCCAGTTGGATCCTTGTGCAAGACCCTTAACGATACTGCTGAACTAGTGTAAGTCGCTTTGGATAAAAGTGTCTGGTGAATGACTGTAACGATGTAATAATGACAACATGCAACTTTGTCTTTTAACCCATGTGGTTTTCTTTGAACATGTCTTTTATATACCTGACACTTTTTCAGGAATAATGCTAATTTTATTGTATATCCTTAAGCAGTGACAATAAAAGCATTTTCTATTCTACTATTTCTATTCTAGTCTATTCAGATCAGTAGCTGTTTCAGGATGGATATAGACTTCTGACAATAGAATGCAGCCACTGCTGGGTGAGCAATAACTTTCATTTTGGCCCTTATACTGCCCGGATATACTGTTTGTTTAGAGCATTATGAACACTCTATAAGTGAACTCTGGTCCGCTTGAACATCTAGGGTCTCAGTTCTGTTGCAAGTGTATCCTGTTGCAAACTGACCATCCACTGAAACCAAACAGAGGAAGTGACGTAGGGTGTGTCGTAGAGCAGCATGCTGGTTAACTCGCTGCCTCTTCTGCTGCTCATACTGGCAGATTCTATGAAAACTGCTTTAGGTCTGAACACAAGTAAATACTGAAACCTGAAGACTGAATAAACTTGTTGTTGCTCCATTGTTTACTTGTGGTGAACAAGCTGTTTTCAGTCCTGGCAAAACAACGAGCCAAATTTTCTTATTTTTCCTTATTAGTGAGAGTTCACATTGTTTGATTATTTCCCCCTGGTGAGCATTTGTTGTAACTGCATGATGTAGTTCAGGTTAATAATGGACAGATTAACCTGTCTGAATCGTTTTGCAAATCGACTGCACCGATATCTTTAGTGTGCATCGGATACAGCTGCAGGCTAAATGTGCAATGTATCTTTCTTTACATGTCCTCATCGGTAAAACCCAAGATTACTTACATTATTACGTAGTTTTTCCTCCTCTGCACTCGTGCTTTTGATGAGCCTTGAACGCATCATCACTTAACATTTTGTTATTAAAACATACAAGAGTTGGGTGGCGCAAAATGAAAAAGTAAAATAAATAAATAAAATGCAAACATGGAAGGAAGTAAGACAACAGGTGAAGAAGAGATATTCAGTGTGTGTAAGTTTTAGAAGTGTTTTGTAAAACATTGTGAAACTAGAAACATTCAAAGAATAGATGTCCGCCAAACCACTTTTTTATTTATTTATTTATTTTATTTATTTTATTTTTTCTGCTTTTGATAGTGATCATTATTTCTGAGTTAGAAGCTCTAATGGCTAAATTATTCCTGTTTCCATTGCTTATTCAAAACTCTGTTGCTCGAGTCCTCACTAAGACCAAATGGTTTAGGACCAAACTACATCAGTGACCTCTTGACCCAGTATGAGCCCTAATAGATCCCTCAGGTCATCTGGATCCAGTTTCTTATCAGTTTCCAGAGTGAGAACCAGACGTGGTGTCATGGTTGCTGCTTGGCTGAGCCTCCAGCTACTCATAAAGCTCACTTGTTCCGCCTGGGCTTCTCTGATTATTCATTCTCCTCACCTGCTCCCTGCCCTACTTAAACACTCTCCAGTCCCTGCCAGATGGTCAGCAATACTAACCTTGTTGAGATCCAGCGTTTTCTTGTGTTTCCGATCTCCTGTTATCGACCCTGTCACGTCCTTGAATTTCTCCTGCATGACCCACCCCGTGTTGTCAAGTGCCTATCTGTATAATGACCCCTGCTCGGAACTAGTGATGGTTTAATGAAGCCCTGTGAATGTGTTGAGTCTTCCTGGCAAATTGCATCGCCAAAAGTGTCATTAGAGGCCCCATTTAACAGCTCATTTGGTAGCACTGACATCTACTGGTCATTTGATGTCCAGCAGTCCTGTAAACTACATATTTGTGGCAATGTAAACACAATGATGCAACTGTATTGTAACTCTGTAAATATATTAAAATATATGAATAAAGTTTATCTATCTATCTATCTATCTATCTATCTATCTATCTATCTATCTATCTATCTATCTATCTATCTATCTATCTATCTGACGGAAAATAGAAAAAAGCCTACATAATAAAATATTTGAATACACATTAAAATGATTCAATGTAAAAATATACATATATCTATCTATCTCTATCTTTTTTTTCATCATATTGAATCCCATGGCAAAGTGACCCCAAACTTTTGAACGTTAGTGTACAATCATTCCCAAGCTGCTAATGTATTTTGCTTTCGTCGGTGCTGCATGTGTTGTATCACCTCACTGTTACCTGGACTTACGCAGAGCATTTCTTGCATTTTCCGCGGCATTTTCAGTAGCCGAATCACACGAGACACTCGGGTGAATCAGGAAAACCGGGGTCTCATTTGTCTTTGGTCACGTGATGTTCAGGAAAATAATACGGACTAGAGTTCCTCTAGAGAGTATTTTATAGGTAAAGAATTAGATCAGAAACAAATGTAATCTACACCCTGTTCTTGTTCATGATTCAGTGTTTGTACCATATTCAATTATTTCTTCTTTTTAAGTTAGATTTATTAGTTTGCCTTATAGAAAACAATCAAGTATCAAATACATCGTTTACAGGGAAAGAGAGAGAACAAAATAATTGTGATCTTATTTAGAAACCACATGTGGGCTCGTAAATACTTTGTATTGTGTTGAATTGTTATGAATCACATCATGAATCTTATCAAACCAAATCACATTATATAAAGTCAAATTGTTGTCAAATCATTAATGAATGGCATCGCATCATGAACAGGGGAGAATCGTATCACATGGTATCAGCAGAAGGCTTCACTGTACTGTTAATGTATCGAATCGCTGGTAGTGTGTCGCCATCCGAACAAAATCAGCCTCAGTGTTGGTGGTTGACCAACCCACCTTGTGCACTTGAGTAATGTGCAGCAAACCTCCAGACTATCCTGGTGTGGTTTTGTCCTCATCTCCTCTGCAGCAGCAGCTCTTTCTAACAGCCCTCTAACACTGTCATGCTCCAACCTGAGCTTACATGGACGTCTTTACTCTGACTTACAGCTTAAATATGACACTCTCCTGTTGTAGCAGTGACATTCAATTACTGATTAAGGATGATCATGTAGAAAGAATGAGGTGTTCTGTTGTACATTTCCATTTTTAATATTTGGAAACTTACCGACAGTGAGGTTGACGTAACAACTCTTCTCCACTGATCCGTCCTGAAAGGAGCACTTGTATCTTCCAGAGTCGGAGAGTTTTAAAGAGGAAAGTTGGAGCGACAGATTTCCTTTATGGAGACCTTCAGAGAACAGAGACGTACGTTCTTCAAACCTCTCCATTTGTTCTCCAGGATCGTCTTTTCCACCTTTACGAATGTGTACAACATCACTCTGCTGAGTCCATTTCACTGTGTTGTCTGTTGCATCCTGCTGGGGCTCGAGGTGACACTGTAGAACGATGCTGGAGCCGCAGAATGATACTACCGGCTCAGAGGAGCAAAATATCTCAGTTTCAGCTGGAGAAAGAAAACAAATAGTTCATAGAAATTTGACAAACTTCTGTCTAGCACTCCACAAACACACTTAAAAACCACTTATTGAGAGTTTCCTCAGTTTTTTCTTTAATGGAAAACATTATTAAATAATCATAGAAAAAACTCCGAATAAGTTTTTGTTGTTGTAGCTAACACACATCTTGATACAGCAAATTATGATTAAAAAACTTTAACCAGGATAATAATAAGAAGAAAAAGAATTATTATTACTATTATTATTATTATTATTATTATTTCACTTGGGAACAGACTTGAAGTCCCTTATCTTCTCTCCCTTTCCTCTTTTTCTGAGTCCATCTACTTAAAAATTTTGTTTTTTGAAAAGGAAAATGCACATTAAACATTTCGATTTAAAATGTTGGCTCAGCTGTTTCACATGTGCGCTTCATGCTCGCGTCGATGGAAAATAAACTTGTATTAATATTCTGATCAATCTGCATTGTTAGTAATAGCTAACAAACAGGTTTTTTTCTGTGGGTTGATACCAGTGCCCACACCATCAGTCGCACCAATGTAGATCACCGTGATTTATCATTTATTCGTTTATTTATTACAAGCAGGCCCGTCAGGCCGCTTAGGGCCCACGCCACCGGGACTGTTTCCGCTCCTCCCGTGGGCCAGTGTAAACCAGACCAATCAGACTGGACTCTGTCTTTGTTCAGAAAATATTTTAATGTTAGCATTTTATTTAGTAATAGGGGCCTATTATTATTATTATTATTATTATTATTATTATTATTATTATTATTATTATAGTGTCGTATCAGTACTCTGCCTCCGTTGTGTTTTAGCAATTAAACTTTTCACGCTATACATTTTATTTTCATTTCCTTTAAGCACCATGCTTTCATATATTTAGTCAGCTGACAAATAAAAACCACTTCCTGGATAGAAACCTTTTTTACAAGAGAAATGTCTGGAGATTTAGACATACTGGAAAATTCTAAACCAGTTTACCTGGTTACAGAACATTTACAGTATTTGCAGCAGTTTGAGAAAATAAAGTTATAACTTGAATATTTAATATTTTCTATTTGTTGCTGAGACTTTAGCAGAAAGCAGAATTGTTGAATGATTAACAGAAGAATCCCACAAAAACTAAATAAGCTCGTCCCTGTCTCTAATGATCCACTTCATTAAAACACATTTCATTTTAATTTTTTACATATTATTTATTTAGACCCTATCTGACGTGTTTTGGGGGCAGAACGAAAGATGGCGGAGAAGATGACAGATTAAAAAAGAAAAGACTACTTAGGTCTAACAGGGAGATATAACTTACCTGTAACTTGTTCCGTGACTGACAGCAGACTGTAGCATCCAGTCCAAAAAAGCAGCTTAAACATCATCATTTCTAACCGCTAAAAGAGCAGATTTCATCCACTGTTCAACAAAGAAACGCAGTCGATCAGTTTTCACACTGTCCCACACCGAGAACAGTTCCTGAATGTTATACTTTCACTTTTGACTTTGTCTTTTATTTCCCGATTTTCTTTTTTTAACTTCTCTCTTTAACATCACTGTCACCAGTTTGGCAGAATAAAATTTTACCACCACATCGTTGAAACTTTGCGATGGTAAATCTGACGGAGCGTTTAAAACATTTTTGTACGAACTACACATCCTTCCTTGTTTATTACTGCGGTAAATTTGAAAATTACAGTATATGTATGTTAAATTACATCATATTTATTTGTACATGGGTATTGGATGACTCACTAATGTCTAAAGAAGTGTCTAATTCGTAAATATATCCTCACCCATGGCAGAAAACATTTAGGTCCACACACTGTGCATGTAAACGGGTGGATGGGGAGCAAAATTATGTTTTAGGACAAAATAACACCTGATTACACATGTTGCCTAATCATCGGAAACCTTGCACATCTGCTTTTTAACACTTCAGTCCATTTTTGTTGACTTTGATCCTACCCATGGGTATCTTTACCACTCAAGAGCCGTTTGGACTCGTTTCCCACAGTAAATAAAAAACAGGGAGCCACAAATCCCTTTTGACATTTAAAATTAAATAACACTGCATATAACGTTTTTTCCTTTGCGTTTATTTTATAAATAAACAATCTATAATGTGTTGTATTTATTAAATCAAAGAACGACTTCAGAGAAAACGACATTACATTTCTGCATGCAACAAAACATTTTAAATAATAAAAAAGACACTTTCAAGGAAAATATCCAATATCTATTTGAGTCCTTCTTGTATTTATATATAAAAAAAAAAGACAAAACACACAGAACTTAAATTATCCACCGGCAGCAAACCACAAATGCCGTACTTTCTCTGTGTGCCGTCTGGCGCGTGCAGTCAGTCTACCCGAAAAATCGAAGGATTTTTCACTGAACAAAGAAAATATATGAATATATGCAAAATAATAGGCAATTAAAATAATTACCACACTTGGTTAATGTGATTTCTGCTCCTGAATCTGATCAGGGCTATAACGTCACCTTCATCTTTACTCAGGTCTGGAAGCAATCAGCTGTGAGACGTGCGCGATGTTTGCTTTTAATAAAGTTCATGTTGAAGAACACCTGCTACAAAAATCGACAGGACTCCAAGTGCAGACTTTTTCATGTTCATATGAACGTCGGGGAAAGTATTCCAAGTTTCAAACTGTTCCCCTATAAAAGGGAAGTGGTACCGTACCAGGGAGTGCCAGTTTCCTGCTGAGTTGCCAGGACGTAGCTGGACCCCGTCAGTCTTGGTGCAGGTCGATTTTAGCAGCATGCGGGTAAATATGTTTTTACATGTTGAATTTTATATTATGGATGAGTTTTTAAATGTAGTTTGTAATGCAGGGTTGGGATCTGAGTGATGTTGGTTCTTGGAATCAGTATTTGACTGAGCAAGGGAATTCAACGCTGCAGGTATGTTATTATTAATATGTTTATGAGATGGAATTAAAGTGTTTTGGTTGTTGTAATTTTGTATTTCTTTTTTGCAGTTGTCGGGTACCGTTACCCAGGGGCGTCGCCTGGCCTGGGCATTTCCGGCTCTAGCCCCGAACATTTCACATCAAGCCCCGAATGTTTTTTCATCCCAGAAGGAAGAAGTTTACATTCTCTCAGCCGCCTTATGACATTAAACAAGATGGTAGTTTTGTAATTTCCTGGCGTATGTGAATGCAGCACAGGTACAATATGACCAATCACAGAGGAAATTTATGGAAGCGGGAATCCTCCGTGTTGGCTGACAGCCCGGCGTTTTATCCCTAATCTGAACTCTGGTGTTATTTTGAGCGTCATTATTAGCGGTCAAAAATGGACATCAGACGGTTTTTTATTTAGAGAAGAGAAACGACTCCTGTGGTCGCTGTCAATGGGCAGCAAGACTCTGGCCAACACATGAAACAGGTAAACCACAAATAATTTAAACCCCGTATGTCTTAAAATTAAATGAACATTAGGCGGATCATTCATGACAGTACTTGATACTTCGAAGGTTAAGCTAGCTGTACTAAACCGTTAGCCCTGCCCTTTTCTGTTCTACACATTTACATTAAATCCAGTGGTGAAGTTTACGTGGTTCACTGGTTTACCTGCTGCTGTAAGTGTGTGTGTGCGCGCGCGCATGCGTACATGCGTTTGTGTTGTAGTAGATGGAAACGGCTTTCCCATTAGTGTTGGATGTTTGGTTTCTAGATGCTGTTTTAGTTTAAATATAGATAAATAAAGAACAGCTTTATTATAAATTTATTTACTAATGTTTTTGTTCACCTCCAGGTCACTGACTGGTCAGAAGTTAAAGAGTTTTAAAGAGTGTTTTACATTTTATGTTGCTCACAATACATTTATATTTGGAATACAAAACCAGTCTTTTCATGGTCTCACCTTTGTGTGGGTGTTTACTTTATGTATTAATGAGGTTGGTGGTTCTTGTATGTGTGTGTTGCTCCAGGACAGGGGTGTTCAAGACTGGGAGGAAAAACCAGAGTATACCACTAGTTTAAACTCGGCTATACTACTGAAAAGGTAGTAGTAGTAAAGACAAAAAACAGCATGTGAAAGAAGGAAAGAAGGGAAATGATGGAAGGAAAACAAGTGATGAAGCCTGTAGGGAAAGAAGAAAGTAACAGATGAGATGAGAGGTACAGTAAATACTACAGCATGATCTTTATTCTGAAAATTGCAAGTGACTGAAAACAGTCCACGTTCATTCTTTTGTTGCAGAAGATGTGCAATAAAGAGCAGGTTGTGGAGATAAACAGCAGATGTCTGGAAAAGTAAAAGTTTACCTCTGATTTTAGAGATCTTGTTTACATTGTCACGTTTAAGATTGAAAATAAATACATATCGAAGCACATATTACAGTATTTGGCTTTAAACAAGCTGACACAACGCTCAAGAAAGCTTAAATAAAAAACCGTTTTTACTGCGTTGGTTCTTTACGAGGGTGTGGGCTCAGCCCCTAATGTTCCCAGGTCCAGGAAACGCCCCTGCCTTTACCTGCTGTCCTTTGAGACTTTTGATTTTCACGTTAGTCCGTTCCTGGTTCGAGTGGTTATGGTGGTGACTATTGTAAGAGCGGACTGTTTATTTTTTTCTGTTTTGTTTGTTTGGGTCACTCCCCTGAGAATGATTTTGGACCTCCTGTCTGTAGCCGCTCGGACACGTTTACACCTGACTCCTTTGTATGCAGATATGCGGTTTTAGTTTGCAGTGGTTTGCAGTGCAATCATGTGCGGTGTTGGTTTGGCCCGCTATTAGGTCAGGTTACCTAAGCGGATCCTCCGCCGTGCGGTTATAGTTCAGGTGGGAATAATCTGGTTCCGAGTTGGACGACAGGAGGAGAATATGGGGATGGTCCCTCCTTGTATTTGATAAATAAATCGAGTTAAAACTTTACGTTGTTTGTTCTTATTGGACTTACGTTACACAGCCCCCTGGTAACATATATTTCTGGGGAAAACAATTCAGCAGCTCCTCAACATAAACATAAACAATATGTTTCTGGAGTAAACCAGCCCCGTACAAAAAATACAAAAATGGACACCGGACTTGTGATTTTCTACTTTTATTTTAAAAACAATGTAGGCTACAACTTGTAAAGCACATTAACAGAAATTGACTTTTTCAATCTATGTATATAAAATACAAATACACTTGAATTTTACATATAAATATAATAATAATAATAATAACAATAATAATAAATTACAAAAGAAAGGCAACCTTTGTGGTACACTGTATCCAACGCATGTAATGGTATTTGTAAGGATATTGCAGATTATTCCTTGTCCTTTATGTTATCTCACCTTGAGGTTGGCCAATCTGTCGATTACTTTTAACCCTCTCTCTGTGTCTCTTCATCTCTTTCCCTGGTCTACACTCTCTCATCTTCCAGAGTCTCTCCCTGTTCTTCTCCTTGTATAGTGAAATTAGTAAAAAAGTAAAGCATATATAATTAGGAAGATGTAAAGAAGATGTCCTTCTGTCCACTGATATAAGTTAAATGTGTGATTCTGGAAAGCATTTAATATGGGGAGAGCACATAACTTCCATATATGTAAAATTATATTGTGAATAGGATGTTTTTCTTTGTCAAAAAACAATCTTATGTCCATGATGAGGCTATCTGTCTGTCTGTATATATAGGCCTACACACACACACACACAAGTTGTGTCGATGGGCATCTAGTCAATTAGCTAGTCAGTAGCACCTTGGCTTTAATATTAACACATGCACATACATAACAGCTAGCTTCTCTCGTTCCTGTTCATAGAGAAAACAGCTACAATTCGACAGCTGTGCGCGCTCCCGCGGCCGTCTAATCAGTTTCTGGCAGATGATCACTTTATGGCACGACACCTGCTTGAACGGACATTCTTGATCTCATCATGTAACAAGTAGGTCAAGTTTGTTGTTAATGGATGCGAGTTCACTGACCTCTGTTTCGGTTGTTTTTAGATCGCTGGTGTTGGTTGAAGATTTATTTTTCTTTTTATTTACTTGGTTGTTTCCTGTTGAGGTGTTTGCTGAATCCAGCGGTTGTAGTATTTATCAATGAAAATTCCCAAACCCGAAATTTGGTTTATGCATAAACCAAATTTCGCTTGCTATCAATCATCCGACTTAATACCATGGTATTAAGTCGGATGATTGATAGCAAGCTGTCGCTTGGACAGGAACTTTAAGGGATTTGGTTAGTTTAGTTTTACCTGTCATGGTTTTATTTCTGGTTGTCTCTATGTTTAAGTTCTGACTTGTTTTTTGTTTTGAGGGTTTGAATGTTCTCTTTAAGTTTTCCTCGTAAAGCATTTAGTGTTGTTTCTTCTTCCTAGTTGTTCATTAAATACATGTTTTTGTGATTGTGCAACATCAGGTTTAATTGATGACAATATAGAGAAAATACTGTCGAAACTCTACTTGTTTCTCAAGAAACTCAAGCTTGATCATGACATGTTTACTAATAGTTCATTAAATATAAACATCATGATAATGCACTTGTTCTTGTTTGCACTAAAACAAAGAGAAAACTTCAGAGTTTGTGTTATTTATAGATTATTATACAGTTATTTTCTGGTCCAGCCCACATAAAATCAAACTGTGCTGTATGTGGTGCCTGAACTAAAATGAGTTTAACAGCTCTGGAAAAAGATTTTAGGACTTAAACATGAACAGGAGAGAATTTCATGTTTATCTAAACTTGGTTTAGTAGCTGAATAACACACCTTTACTGAAGCACTAGAAGTGTTGTAGTTTATGACAGTTGAAGTGGTGTTTACACTAGTTATTCTAGTTCAACCACTTAAAGCATATTTATAACAGAGCAATTTGTTGCTTTAAATAACTGAAGCATTATATAACCTGTCAGCTGCTGTGTGTTGTGATGCTGATAAAAGCTGAATAGATGAACAGCAATGAGTGGTAGTTTGGGATTTAGTTAATACAATTTCATCATATAAACATGATTTAGTTCTCTGTAATGTACTGTAATCAGCTGCTTCCCCTTCTCATTTTAAGGTTTTTTGTTAATCTAATCATACTGTATAAGAGTTTAAAAAGGGTTATAACTGCTGTCTGTCTTTATCTCATCTGCACCAGATTCACGGTGTCACTTTCCGCCAGTAGGGGGCGCCATTCTCCCATTAATACTTAAAGACAGAATGAAACAAACTTAAACCTGAATATTACATGCCATGAATGTGATGACTATTGTTTTGATGATTACACACTGATTACACTGTGAAACTGTTTACGTGGACGTTGTTCATTTTGCGACGGAAGATGAAGAAGTTTATGGTGTTTATTTGGCTGATTGTCTGGTTTCAGCTGATAGACACGGAACATGTTACAGGTAAGAGAAAACCGAGTTTCTCATCGGTGCTGAAAGCAACAAGACTCATGAGAATTGCACCAATCACTGGAACGCGCGTAGCTCAGCAAACGGAATCTGCTCGTGCAATTTTACCTCCGAAAAGCTGACACCCCACCCCACAAAACACTTAAATACAGCACAGTTTGTGCCGAAAAAATGTTGGTGGTGCTTTGTTTTTTAATATTTTAAATAATATTGTAAAGGTTAATCTAAGTTAAGTTAAACACATCTTTGATCCTTTGAACCAATTTGTTCGATTCCTTTCTTAACAACATGATAAGACAGTGATGTTTCTTTATAGGCAGGTGATGTGAAACAAATGGCTTGCAGGCAAGATGGTCGCAGACACCAACTTGATGAATATAACTCGGAAATATCAGAAAGTCTCCGGCTATTTATTTATTTATATAAAATTAGGTGACTCTTTGTTCCCCTGTTATCCAAGTCCTCTTGGACCCTCACGTTCCTCTGCCTCCAACTCCCACCTTCCCTGTGTTTTAATCGTGTTAATTATTTAAACAATAAAAACTTTATAACTGTCATTTTGACCAATCACCATTACTTGTAGCAACTAAAAAGAACAAATAGTTTTTACGTTTGTATCACGTTATAACGTTATATGGTCCTAATTTGTTTTTATTTGGGTGACATCGCTGCCGTATGTAAAGTACCTTTTGCTGCTTTTGTATGAAAAGTTATTCATAAAGGAATGTTGCCGACCCGGCTGCTCCATGGAATGATGCTAGAGGGAGCCAGCGCATCGAGGATGTGAGCGACGGCAGCCGGGGGACTACCGGAAGTGAGGGCGGAAGTTGTGTTGTTGTTAGCGGGAGTTCGCAGAAAGAAGGAGGCTAAGTTAATAAAAGCCACAACTTTAATGTTAAAAACAAACGATCCAATAGAAACATCCGTCTCTATGGGTTCCCCTGCTCAGGTTGTACCATTCACTGTGTTTGGACTGTGAAGTAATAAATCCGTTGAAGAAGAAAGAACTGTTGTGTCCTTGCTGTTAGCGTGCTAAGAAAGCCGGTGCAGGGCGGACACGGGAGACTAATATACGAGCCAAGCTGTACTCAAGGCCAGACGTCTCCGTACCACGGTTAGGAGCCATAAGTCTGAAGATAACAGGAAGTTTTCCTTCCTGTTAAAGGGGAGTTTATCTTTTCTACTGTTGCTCGCCGCCCTGTGCATGTTCAGGATGAGAGGGGAGTCTGCTGGTTTTCCATAACCAGACTATTAATTGTTAATTGGCTCAAACTGCTGTAAAGTGCCCTGAGATGATGTTGTAAACTGGCGCTAAACAAATAAAGCTGAATAGAATTTAAATGATATATATCTATATATACATATATATATATATATATATATATATATATATATATATATATATATATATATATATATATAAGGTTAAAAACTTTTCTATTTGCCTTATTTTGTCAAAAACAACAGTTGATTTCTCACACTGGAACTTTTTTATGTTTCTTGTATTTCATCTTATTTTATTTAAGCTTGTTCTATCTTTATTTGATTTTTATTATTTCTATTTTTGTATTTTTTTTATTCTGCTGTGATGTTCATGTTTTATGTAAAACACTGAATTACCTTACATGAACTACAAATTTCCTTCATTTACCACAGTGATTAACCAAATGCTAGAATTACTCTGAGCCTCTGTTCAAGTATAATTTAGCAATTATCAATGGTTTGTGTTGGTAAGAAAGTTTATTCATTGTTCATATAAAAGTATTATTTCTATGCTTTTTTATTCTTTAACATTTTAGTCAAACCTTGAAATGCACATCTGAACAAAGGAACTAAAAAAAAGAGTTAAATCTGAACATTAAAACATTTCGGTGACGGATGTTTTCATTTCTGGTCAAGAGCATGAAGCTGCACTGATGAGCACATGGATGGTGATGCTGGAATGAGACTTATGAGCAGCAGTAAGCACATGGAGAGCAGCTTCTAAGATGGACTTCTAGGCAGTCGAATGTTAAGAGTTTTGTGCGTCTGTGAAGAACTGTTAGTAGTTAGTTAGTTAGTTCTGGCTAAACAGGATATTTTTATGGCTTTCAATGTTCTTTAGCTTATGTAGAAATATTCATCCCTTCACCATGTGGCTGGTTCCTCTTAAGCTAGCTGACATGTTACATCCTGGGAAACTGTTAGCCGTAGACAATCTGGTATGAGCTATAAAACAAATTAGTGATTGTAGGAACTTCTGATTGTGTGTTTACATTAGATGCAATGATGCACTGTTCGGATTGGAAAAAAGTGGATTAAACGTATAGAACAAATAAAATGAGGCTATATGTAGTTGCAACTGTAAGGGATGTATTAGTAATAATTCATACCTTGAATGTGGTTATTTTCTCTAATGAATGGTCCTCAATTTTAGCTTTGCATGTCTTTGTTTATAGACCACACACACTCATTCTCCTGAACCAGTCCTGGAACTCCACACCTGTAAGCCTGTGGTTGCATTACTGTGTGTTTTCTTTACGAGTGACAATAAAGAAAACTAACCTTACCAGAGTCCTGTGGGTTTTTACTCCATGGTGACCATCATAACTTTCTTACCAACACCTATACAGTCCTATGTGAAGATCACATTAAAATGAAGGTTATTGCACACCCAGCTGTGGCTATGTTCTCTTTTCAGAAGTCTGTATCCATCCTGAAGCAGCTACTGATCTAAATAGAGCAGAATAAAACAATATAATGCTTTTATTGTATAACACGATACAGTAAAATTAGCATGTAAAAAGACAATGTGGACAAATGAGATTCACACAGAATGAATACGGTTAAAACAAAGTGCATAAATCGGCTAAAACTACTGTACAGCTGTAAAAAAGTGATTTTCATCAGCTGCTTTGGTTGATCAGTCCAATGGCTCAGCGTGGTTTCTCCTCCAAAGAGTAGCACAGACAAAAGGGTGTGAACAGTCTTTTGGTATTTTTCTTGCTCTGCTGAGACACCCAGAGACAGTAATTTCCCCAAAGAAGGCAGAGTGCAGCCAAGTGTTGTTCCTGCAGCCCTGATCACCCCCTGCAAAGCTTTGTTATGAGCTGCAGAGCATGCTGGTCTCCACACATACAACAGACCAGGACACGATCAGCTGTTGACCTGTAGAAGGAGACCAGCAGCTGTTGGTTCAGACTGTCCCCCCGTTCATCTGATTAATGACAACATCGGCTCGGTGTTTCTCTAGATGGAAATCAGGTTTAATAAAGAAAGTTACTGCTGCTAAGGGAGGAAGAAAACTTGTACATTAACTACAGTTTTTAATTATAATATTGTGCAATAACCCTTTCATTCATTCTGATGTAGCAGCAGCTGCTCAGTCTTCTTTGACTTTTATGGTTTTAGGAAACAAAGTTCTCATCTAAATGTTTGTTTTTCCAGGAGAGTCTGAAGTGATCGTCTCACCTGATCCAGTTACAGCAGAGTCGGGTCAGGATGTGGTTCTACCATGCCACCTGGATCCTCCGTTTGATGTAACATCTCTGACTGTGGAGTGGAGATGGAACAAAACTACGGTGCACTTATATTGAAATCTTGGAGATGATAATGAGGATCATGACCAGAGATTTAAAGGCAGAACTTCTCTCTTCCATGATGAAATGCATCATGGAAACATTTCCCTCAAACTGAGTAAAGTAACTGCAGAAGATGCAGGAATTTACACCTGTTTTGTTCCTAAACTCAACTGTCGGGTGAAAAAAGGAAACATCGCTCTGAAAGTTGGTGAGTACTGATGAACAACTTTAACAAAAAGAAACATGTTTATAAAATTTTTACACTGAAACACATTTTATCCCAATTCAGTTTATATTTTCTTTGTGTGGAGAAACATGTTAACATGTATTTATACATGTATGACCTGAATATTTAGTCCTGTTATTTTCTCTTACAGTGTTGAAGGATGAAGATCCAAACCAGAAAGGTAGATTCATGTTTGATCTTCAGTAAATCTCATATTTGAGTTCTTCATAGTTTAATGTTGTCAGTGTAACTCAAGCAAGAAGATTAGAAATGAAAACTTTTATAAACCATCATGGCTTTTTAATTCAGTCCAGGTCAACAAAATATTGTGTTGAGCAACTTTTACCTGCCATGGTTTTATTTCTGGTTGTCTCTTTGTTTAAGTTCTGACTTTGTTTTATGTTTTGGGGGATTGAATGTTTTGTCTTTGACATTTTGACATCTGGATTACATTTAATTTACATGACCTGCACAGGAAGCCCGTTATCTTGATTATCTATTTATTTTACTTTTTCCTCCTGACTGTCAATAGCACTAAAATATAAAATTAGTTCAAAACTACTGGGTTTGTTTTGAAAAATGGACAATAAGGCAGTGCTTCCTTCACAGTAATGTCAGAATATTTCTGTGCATGTAAAAAATAACTAAAGAAGGTCTGACATGTTCACAGAACCCTTAATAAAAACAGCTCAGTCTTTCTCCACTGGATTCACAAATTGATGATTTGACCTGTTTTCAGTCGAAGTTAATCTTTAAATAGTATATTTCCATCTCATTTTGTAATACATCTTATTAACTTGAATAATTACTGTAAACCAAAGCAAATAAAGACCTTTTGTCCAATCTTAACATGTAGTTTTACTATCCTGAACCTTATCAAGCATCAGGTCTAAGTTTAAGTTAAACTAGAAAACATAACAGTAGAAACCAGTAACCATCCTGGAGTGTTTTTAAACTCACACCTCATGATTGTAGGACGTGTGTGAGCTGCTTTATGAAGAAGCTGCTGTATGTTCACATGAGAAAGACATCAGAGACTTTGGTCTTGCCATCTAATACAGCTGCTTCTGGTATGGAGGACACTGTTCTTCAGGCTGGCTGATAACACGCTGGAAACATTAGATCAAGATTATTTTTACGTGGATCTCAGTGATAAACACGAGATGTTTTTAGTCTTTTTTTTTAGTAGAAATCCATCTACACAACTAGCTGAGTATCTCTTAGTTTACTCCAGTCCACTAGTTTGTGGTAATAAACCTGTAAACTGGTTACTAAGCAGAAATGTAGAGCGGCTGGTTTGGTCAGTTGGCAGGTCTTCTGGCTCCCATGCGAGAGACCAGAGTTTGAATCTTCCAGGAGGCAAATATTAACACCTTCCAGTTGGTTCCTTAAGATGCTACTGCCTAACCACAGTAAGATGCTTTGGAGAAAAGCATCTGCCAAATGTAAGAGAGAAATATCAGCTACTGTAGAAATTATTGACTTCAAAGATCAGACTACCGTAGTAATATGTAAGCATGTACTGACCGACTTGATTCTAAATAAGTTACTTTGGTATGTAGAAAATAATGTTAAATGGTCCGTATTTATAAAGCACTTCACTGTACCTGGAACGATACCCGAAGCTCTTTACATCATACTTCACATTCACCCATTCACACACACATGGCGGAAACTGTCATGCAAGGCACTCAACCATGACCCATCAGGAGCAGTTAGGGGTTCGATGTTTTGCCCAAGGACACCTCGACATGAACCCGACTTGGCCGAGGATCGAACCGGCAACCCTCGGTTTACGAGACGCTCTACCTTGCTGAGCCATGCCGCCCCCACAATAATACTGTGATAATGTTTTTGCCATGTTATCCTGCCCTGATATCTTTTTTTTTTCTTTACTCCAAACACAGATCCTCACTGAAAAGTGACAAATAATGAAATAAAACCCAGCTTTCTTTCCAGTGGCTGAGTAACAGATCAACGTTGTCTTAGTTCAGCTCATTTAAAGGCTCCTCTTCCTGGTTGTTGTCCTGCTGCCCACCTTGTCCATCCTGTGTACCTAAAACACAAAACAAAAGAAGTTATTTTCAGTAATTATTGCTATTTTTTTTCATGCACTTTAATAAAAATAAGTTTAGCAGCTTTACTTCTTGAATAAAAGAACCATCAGGCTGAGAAGGAAAAATAATCTAATGTAAAGAGTTACTCAGGTCTGATTCTAATACTAAATGTCAGGAAGCAGCTTACGGTTCTGTAATGTACTGCAGAAAGAACTACAACATCTAAGTTAAGATATTCAGTCTGTGTTGTTCTGAAAGAAAACTCTGGAGAGTTGCTTCATGCTAAAGTCCAGCACGACTCTGAGAAGATATCTGTCTGCATCTCTATCAGTCCCTGGATTCTGGATGTTTTCTCTATGGAGACATGAAGTCCTCCAAAAACCAAACACACACAGTCTCAGAACTGATGTTTAGTAGTTTAATGTTGTTTCACTGACAGTTAGTTTGGGTCAGGAGGATCCACTACAACTGATTTTATAGCAAAGAAGAAGAAGCAGCGTTTTAAACATCAGCTGTTCTGTTGGTTCTGTGTAACAAAGCATCCAGCCAGTAAGTTGCTCCTTATGACTCAATGACTCACTGATCTGATCTGAGATATAGATTAATATTTATTATAGGTGTTCACCGAAGGGGGCTTTACTCTTGGTTTCCTGGGTCCCGGGACCCCTTGGGGTACTCTGATCTTTGTGGTGTCCCAGTCGCATTTGTACAGTCACTGATCACTATTCATTCATGTAATTTACTTTTTTTGGTTTTTTGGGGTTTTTTTTCCTTACAGGTGCAGCAGCTGTTTTGAACAGCTGATGTTGTTACCTTATATCTGGTATATCCCTGTCTTTTCTCTTTTTTCTCTTGTCTCTTTACTCTCTTTTTTGCTCTTCATTTTTTTTCTTAACCCCCCAACTCTGTTGTCAGTTCCAGCATAAATATGTAAAATCAGCAACAGACTAACTGAAAAATAAAGAATAATGTTTAAATTATCAAGAGTGTCCTTATATCCATAAAGCTCCTCTTGGAAAAGCAAAGTTGTTCAGTACAACACAGCAGCCAGACCATCATTCTGCTGCTACCATGCTGGACAGGACAAGGTAGAAAAAAAAAGAAAAATCTTTTATTTTTTATTTTTATTTTTTTTCTGTTGGTAGTTGAGAAATAAAACAAAGAGATATCTTCAGTGATTACTTTAATCTTGTCCAGCCATAACTTGTTGATCATCACTGTTCTGTGAGGCATCTTTATTTATTCGTTCCAAACATGCCTCAACTGTAAATAATGAACTGTAAAACAAATAATGAAATAAAATCCTGTTTTTTTACTTCTTTTTTATTAATATGTACAGTACCAGTCGAAGGTTTAGACACATTTTCCCTTCAAATAATATAGGAAAGTGTGTCCAGACTTTAGATTTTTTATTTTTTATAGTTAAGAAATTAAACAGTTATTACCATCTTGGTTTGGTACCGGGTCAGACCTGCGTCATCTCCCTACAGTAAACAACAAACACAAAGACATTATTTCTCTGTTCATAACGTATTTTGAAAAACTCTAGTCTTTTTCTGCGTTTGCACCTTTCATGGTGAATATTTTCAGATAATCCATCTCTCAGTGAAGGTGTCTCAGTACCAGTCTGCCAGGCTGCTGACAGGTTATATCAGAGGGCTTCTGAAGCCATGTCTACCTGCCAGGTCCCTGAGGTCCTGTGACCAGGGTCTGCTGTTGGTGCTCCATAATAAGCTGGAAACTAAAGGAGACAGAGCTTTCTGTTTCACTCTGGAAGGCTCTTCCTGTGGACTCTGTGGTTGCTTTTAAAGCTAAAAACACATCTTTTTAAATCTGATTTTTATTCATTTCTTTTTGGTTGTTGCATTGTTGGCTCTTGTGAAGCACTTTGTGATTGTATATCTTGAAAGGTGCATTATAAATAAAGTTTTACTTATTTAAGAAGGTTTGTGATGCTGTCCTCACAGGTCTCCCTAGACAGTCCATCAGACAGCGTGCATTTCATCAAGAACGCTGCTGCTCGAGTCGTAACTAAGACCAAGAAAGTGGATCATATAACTACAGTCTTCAGATCTTTACACTGGCTTCCTGTCTGTGAAAGAATTGACTTCAAAAGCTGTTAGTTTGCAAAGCACTGAATAATAATAATAATAATAATAATAATAATAATAATAATAATAATAATAATAATAATAATACGAAGAAGAAGAAGAAGAACTTGTAGATTTCAAGCATTTTTCTTTTTTCTTGTATTTTTATGGATGCATTATATAATACATAAATTGAAAAAGTCTATTTCTGTTAATGTGTTTTGCATGTTGTGCATTGTATTTAAAATAAAAGTCCAAAAAATAAACCCAAGGTCCATTTTTGGTATTTTTGGTACTCACATGCATACTGTTTGTGTGTATGTTGTGGAGCTGCTGTATTAAAATGAGTTGTCTTCCTCCAGAAATATGTTTCTTTTATGATTACATCCATTCCTTATTGATGTGGCTCAGCATTTAAAGAACCTTTATCAGATTTGATGGTTTAGTCACAGACTTTAGGTGCTTTGCTTTTCGTTCACAAATGTGGGAATGAAATTGTGTTAAAAGAAATAAAACAGTGAAATTTCTCTTTCCTGGTCGGGCAGCTGTCTGGGTGCTCAGCACCCCTAAACCTCTGATCCTAGAATCACTCCTGCTTAAACTCATCACGTTATAAAGTAATAATTCTTTTCTTTTTATTTCCTTCGATGGCAGCAACATGCTTTCAGTTGACTAGTAAAAAAATCACATTCCTTCATACAACGAGGAAAGTCAGGACATGTACTGGAAAATCCCAAACCAGTTATCCGGTTATAGAATCGTTCAGAAAACGTTTACAGCATCTGCAGCAGCAGTTTGAGAAAATAAAGCTATAACTTGAAGATTTAATATTTTCTACTTGTTGCTGAGACTTTAGCAGAAAGCAGAAGAGTTGAGTAATTAATCGCAGAATTCCACAAAAAAACTAAATAAGCTCGTTCCTGCCTCTGATGATCCACTTTATTAAAACACAGTTTCACTTTAAATATTTACGTAGCCTATTAATTATTTGGTCCTATTTATCTGACGTGTTTGGGGGCCAAAACAAAAGATGGTTGAGAAGATGAGAAGAGAAAAGACTATTTAGGTCGAACAGGGAGATATTTTCTAACTTACCTGTAACTTGCTCCGTGACTGACAGCAGAATGTAGCATCCAGTCCAAAAAAGCAGCTTAAACATCATCATTTCTAACCGCTAAAAGAGCAGATTTCATCCGCTGTTCAACAAAAAAACGCAGTCCAGTTTTCACACCGTCGGACCAGAACTGCGGTCAAACCAGCCGCCGCTGTTCTTCGTACACATTTACTTTCAATGACTACTTCTGGATTTCAATATATATATATATATACACAAAGTACTTCCTGTACTACTTGCACAAATAATATAAAACACTTACTGTATAGTTTTTCATTAATTTAATACAAAGTCCCTTATAGATGGCAGTAAGTCTAATTTTTATCTAACTTTAAACTTAAATTAAACCCATTTATTCCATAAGTAGGTCAAGAGACTTAGACTACTGCTGGATTTAGTACTCCCAATACTAATTGTACCAATTTTAAAGTTTAGTTTTCAAATAATTTATTGTCCAACTCCCTTCAGGATAGTGATGATAAAGATTTTTATCTAACTTTAAACTGGAATTAAACCTATGTCTTTCATAATCAAAACTTTTATTCTTGGACCTAGTACTTCATTAACACTCTGCAAAAATACAATGAAGTACTTTTACTGTGTACCTTTGGAGTAATTCACTGTCAAAGTCGTTTACAGATAGCTAAGAGAAGTTATTTTGTTTCATTCTGAAGTGGAATAAAATCAATTTCTTCCATATAGGTAGTCCACAAAACGTATACTATCAGACTATGTACTTCCTATACTACTAACACAGACGTTATATTTTATAGTTATTTTATTTTATAGTTTAGTTTGTTTTATTCATGATCGTACATTTTAATTTAATTACACGAGGCTATTTTAGGACCCAGGAAAAAGGACAGTTTGGGGGAAAAAGCTTTTATTTTTTGTATATTTTTACTTTTTCTTTATTACAATACTTTTTGCAGTAAAATAATGGCTGTGGTACTTGTGTTCAAACGATGTCATGGGCATATTTTGTAGCTGAGCTTATCTTTGTTTCTGTTGGGGTGATGCTGTAACAGTGACCTGGCAACCCTGACGCCTTTGTTTTATTTGTGACGATGGTCACACTAGTTTATTGGAACTGCTGCACTTTTGTTGTTTAGTTATGACGCTGAATTAGGGGCATACTTTTGTTTATATAAATTGGGCTTAGTTTAATTTACTCAGCGGACTTTGGTTAAAGGTTTAGTAATCCCCTTTTTGTGTTTCTTTCAGCAGTTTCACCAACCCCAACACTATTTATGTTTTACTTCCTGTTTTATCCCATATTTATACTCATCACAATAAAATACAGTGTTTCATTTGTACATCTGTCCACGACTGTTGTTTATGTTGCGCCCCGCTCATACCCCTTGAAAACGGGACGTAACATATGGGGGCTCGTCCGGGAGCCTTTCTCAGGTAGGGGTAGCCTTCCCTTTTGGACGTTGCCTGGAAAAGTTCCCTGGTTTTCCATACGTTGTTGCGAAACTAGCCGGTGTTGTTTTGAGAGTAGATGTGGGTATGTTTAGTCTCTTATTTTGTAGTGCTTCCTTTCTGCTGTTTCCAGTAGAGACCGCAGAGCGGGTCTCGTGGTTGGGTTTCACTCTGGGTTTCAAAAGTTGGCACTCGGATGCCAAGATGGCTCCATTGACGTGTGTGTGGGGTAAGGTATGGTGTTTGCTGAACCTCCTGTTTTGCGGCTTTCATAAGGGCGCTCTGGCCTAGGGGCTGCCCATTGTGTGAGGACGAAAGTCTTCCAAAGCTGACAGGGGCGAGTGGCAGGTAAGGTGCCTGTTCTCCTTCATGCGAACTGCTTTCTTTTGTTCTGACACCCTGGTGGGGTGAAGAAAGTTGGTGGTTTTGGCTGACAAGCTGCGTGAGTTCAGACCCCCCCTTTTTTTCGGCTGCTATCTAGCAGTGTTTGTTCACTCCGTTGGGAGGATGCCTCTTGGAGCTTGGTGCCTGATTTTGACAATGCAGAGGTGAACTCTTCTTCGGCTGTGTTTTGTGTGCAATTTTGGAATTTAGTGATGGCCGTGTGGTCGGGACCTTTTCGTGTTTCACCATTCGTGGTTTTGACTTGTGATCTGTGAATGTTTGAGTAACCTGTTTGTGTTCTTGTGTTTTTTGTTTCAAACCCTTTAGATAAGGTTTTGAAACTTTCGGGGGAGAATGTTACGGCCGCCAATCATTGCTGACACCTGTGGCTCGTCACCCATGCAAAGGCCTGCCCTCATTCCCTGTTTGGAGTGGCTGGAGCCGTCACACCGTCGTCTCCTCCCCTCTGGTTGGCTCAGCACTCAACCATTCACAACTTCAGCTACAGTCCGCCAGCAAATAAAGGACTGCTGCTTAGCTCATTCGAGAGGGAGAAGCTAGATAGCACAGGCTGCTTCCCCTCTCTCTGGCAGATTTATGGTGGCACTACTGTTCTGTGTGTTCACTGTGCTAACAGGTAGCCTTTTGTTAGACTATTTTGTGTTTTGTATTTACAGCAGGGTTAACCTGGCTGTTCGTGTTCCCTTTAGGGATTTTGATAATAGTCTTGTTGGTGTGGGCTTGCCTTTGTATACACACAGTTTTGGTTTGAGTTGTGCTATGAGTTATTATGTGTTCTGCCAGTTTTATTAACTTTGGTGTTTAGTTTTGTTTAGGTTGTGTTGGGCTAGTTTAGTGTGTTTTATTTGTGACGATGGTCACACTAGTTTATTGGAACTGCTGCACTTTTGTTGTTTAGTTATGACGCTGAATTAGGGGCATACTTTTGTTTATATAAATTGGGCTTAGTTTAATTTACTCAGCGGATTTTGGTTAAGGGTTTAGTAATCCCCTTTTTGTGTTTCTTTCAGTAGTTTCACCAACCCCAACACTATGTTTGACTTCCTGTTTTATTTGTTTTACTTCCTGTTTTATTCCATATTTATACTCATCACAATAAAATACAGTGTTTCATTTGTACATCTGTCCACGACTGTTGTTTATGTTGCGCCCCGCTCATATCCCTTAAACGGGACGTAACAGTAGCATTTGGAATTCATGATGGCTCATCGCCAATGTTATGCATATTTTTCACTACCACTTATCGTAGTTTCAAAGTCACTGACATTTGCAAATACTTCAATTTAGTGTAGCATGTTATTGTTGTAATGTTTTTCAAAATAGATGCAGATGTCGATCTTCTGATTGGTATTAATGTGCCTCAAGCATTGGAACCATGTGAGGTGATTATGTCTGAAAATGGTGGACCTTACGCAGTTAAAACACTCCTTGGTTGGACGGTGAATGGTCCACTGAGAGGAGAATGCCAGATCAGTGGTCAGTGTTTGCAGCCAGACATCACCGTGAATAGGATTTCGGTGTTGAAGCTTGATGAGCTTTGGGAACGGGAACAGCAGTTAAAAGTAGATTTCCCAGAAACTTTACAGGAAGAACAAATTGGTTTAACAAAGGAGAACAAAAGCTTCATGGATTTTGTCTCAGAGAAAGCAAAGGGTAACAATGAGAACCTGGATCAGGGACACACTGATTCTACACAAGATTTAGGAGCGGAGATCCATCCTCAAATCTCCACATCCGTGAACAAAAAAGAACCAGCAGACCCACTCTGACTCTGACTCCAGTCAGAACGATAGAGGACAAGTTCAAGAAAAGGAAGAGGAGGAGGAAGAAGAAAAGGACTCTATGTGAAACTGATGAGATGGTGTCAGTTCAGGGGCCAGAGGTCCAGCTGGCTCAGAGATTAGCTACCAACAAGCAGTCTGTCAGGACCAGAGCAATAAAGAAACTTTGGAAGTACATCTGTGTGAATTCAGAAGCAGAAGCAGGTGAATTCACATTTGATGAACTGCTGAGGTTGTGGAGAGGTCTTTTCTACTGCTCGTGGAAGCAGGACAAACCACAGCTCCAGGAGAAATGGTTAAACCAGATCTCCACTCTGATCCACAGCTTCCATGGAATCGTTAGACAGCTGCTCTACCTGAAAAGCTTCCTGCACACTTTCAAGAGAGAGTGGACTGACATTGACAGGCTGCAAATGGACAAATTCTTCCAGCTGGTTTGCTTCATGTTCAGACACACATTTGTGATGCCGGAGAGGAAAGACTGGGAGAACAGTGCTGTCAGCAGGTTTCTGGGGCTGCTGAGTTTCCATCTCCTGCAGAGCAGCGCTGAGGCACCCATCGGGTTGCAGCTACACATCCTCAACGTTTACATGACCGAACTGGAAGCTGTGGGTTCCGCACAGCTCACTGCAGATCAGAACCTCATGTTCATCAAGCCGTTCTGCAGAACAGGAGCCAAGACAAAGAATCAGACTCTTTTCAGATCCATATGTACCAGCATCGTCAGCACCATCATAGACCAGAATCCCTTTGCCATCAAAGATTTGGTGGAGGAGTTGGATGCAGCCGAAGACATGAACTCAAATTCCGGTTGGGCATCTAAGGAGAATGACAAACTGGACGACAAAAGCAGAGGTTGCAGCCATTGTTGTCACAAGGAGTAATTAAAAAAGATGATGTCTGCACTCGTCGTTGTTGGAAACAAGTCCAGTACATGTCTAATCTGTTTTAGGAGCGATGGGTGATGGAATATCTTCCTGATCTAAGATGAAGAGCGTCAAAAGTGGAACGGCGTTAAAAGGAACTTTGTTGCAGGAGACCTTGTGATTCTAGTGGATAATAAGGCTCCTCGCAATTCTTGGATTACAGGAAAAATCGTGGACACTGTTATGGACAAAAATGGTCTTGTATGTAACGTGCAGATTAAGACCAAAACCAGCTACTTGGATAGACCAATTACTAAAATTTCTCTTTTACAGGAAGCGGATGGACAATGAAGATTCTATGAATGTGTTTCCTATAAAACATGAACCCTGACCTGTATCTTTGTTGTTTGTTTACAGGAACTGATTCGTCTATTATATTGTTTTTGGTAGAGCCTGTTTCAGAGTGCTATTGGTGATGACTCTTTGATTTTTGATTAATGTATGTCTCCTACAAGGTAATGGTGGTGGTGAAATTATTTGGTGAAATAATTTGGGGCCGGAATGTAGGAGCCATATGTCGAGTTATTTCTTTCCCACTTGAAGTATGTGTGCACTTGCGCAGTGACACCGCCGGTGGTTGTGGGTGGCACTGTGGGAGGCACTTTGGGTGTGTTGAGGTTATTAATGAGTGCACTCACCTGTGTTGGTTTGGGACCTGGAGCATGGAGACAGGGTGAGCTTGAGCTGAAACTTTCTATTAACCGTCACCGTTACCATCACTGTTACTGTTACCATCATTATCATAGTCACTGTCATTGTATAACATTAACATCAGTTAAATGCATTATTTTAATACAACCTTATGCATCCTGAAGCACATTAAATAAAGTAGTGTATGCTTCCTGAGATCGAGATACGAATGTAAAACAATAAAGCATTGTGACATGTGTACTTTAGTGTGACGCGTCTTTGATAAAACCTCAAGTATTAAACTGTCGCTGCATTTTAAGGTTAAAGTTGGTATGCCGCAATAGTACATGTACAGTACATTATATGTAAATACAGTACATATTACTCTATGTTACTGAACATGCTAAATCACTTCTGTGCATCAAGGCGTTCTTGTCTGTCTGGTCACATATTTTCATTGCCGCCATATTGGATATCATCCCTTGCACTGCAGTAAGGAAAGTATCTCCTCAAGCGATGAATCTCTGCAGGACTCCGCTGTGATCTCATTGCATCCTGCATCCATGTTGGACAGCCATTTGTATGTGGACGCTGGTCGTATAACTTCCACTGAGAAATTATTCAATATAAGAGACATTTTCAGGAAAAGAAATATTTACAAATAGTTATAAAATTTACTTGACAGATTTTGACAACTAGTTTAACATTTCTGTATGTAATGACTCAAACAATGAAATGAGGACTATTAATTTCATATGAAATGACTATTTAGCATTCACAAGTATAGTTCATTTTGACTGACATCACATTAACAAATGATAATGTAATAAAACAGCAGAGAGTTGTATGAAAGCAAGTGATGCATGTCCAAAAGCATTTGCAGTTTGTTGGAAGGAATGAGAAACTGCTACTATGATGTGCACAAATAACTAAATGTTGTGGAGGTTGAACTAACTGTTGTGCAAATGTAAATAGTGATGAGAGAAATGCACCAAAGCAACTGAGGAAAACTGTAACATCAGTGTTAATGCACCACTGACGGCAGAAAATTTAATCATTTTCATTTCACTAGTTTACTTTATGGTTCCTCAGAGTAAATTACACTTTAAGTTGCTTACATTATCATGTCTGCAGGTCACTAACTGCACTTGTAGGGAGCAAAGATGAAACTCACATCCTCACTCAGAGGGACATGATGTGTTGAGGTGTGACCAGTTACAGCTGCTGGATTATGGTAAAACTGTGGTTTTATGGATGAACAAACCTGCAGTGACGTTTGAAGGAAGGTTTACTGTGTTGATAAAAAGCTGGAAGCTTCAGATGCAGCAGCACAGCGACACCTGCTGGTTTCCAGCACTTACAGCAGCATCTTCATCACTGATGTTAAAAAACTTCAACACCTCACTGAACTTCATCATTTTCATCATTTTCAATGTAAAAGTTTTCATCCTAAAATATAAAATACTTTAGACCAGATGCAGTTAATGTAAATTTATTCATTTAGATATAAAAAGAGTTTAATTGCGTTTTTCTTTCACTCTTGATGTGATTAAATCAAATGATCAATTATTAATATTCTTCATTTAACTGCAGTTGCAAAAACATGAACACATTAAGAATGTGACACTGGGGACACATTTAAAAGAAACTGGAAAGAAAAACAGAAAAGTTTAGATAATATACAATTGTGTTTTTAGATTCTGTACAATAAATCAATCTCAACAGGTGATGGTTTCAGGAATCAGTATAGAAGACATGGCCACCTAAAACAAATGTTTCTAGATAAGACTAAACATTTTCATTTTGTACAAAACTCTGTTAGAGAATCACTTTACACACTGTGTGTGTGTGTATATATATATATATATATATATATATATATATATATACAGTCATGGACAAAATTGTTGGTACCCTTCGGTTAATGAAAGAAAATATCACAATGGTCACAGAAATAACTTGAATCTGACAAAAGTAATAATAAATAAAAATTCTATGAAATTTAACCAATGAAAATCAGGCACTGCTTTTCAACCATGTTTCAACAGAATTATTTAAAAAAATAAACTCATGAAACAGGCCTGGACAAAAATGATGGTACCCTTAACTTAGTATTTTGTTGCACAACCTTTTGAGGCAATCACTGCAATCAAACAATTCCTGTAACTGTCAGTGAGACTTCTGCACCTCTCAGCAGGTATTTTGGTCCACTCCTCATAAGCAAACTGCTCCAGTTGTCTCAGGTTTGAAGGAAGCCTTTTCCAGACGGCATGTTTCAGCTCCTCCCAAAGATGCTCAATACGATTTAGGTCAGGGCTCATAGAAGGCCACTTTAGAATAGTCCAATGTTTCGTTCTTAGCCATTCTTGGGTGATTTTAGCTGTGTTTTGGGTCATTGTCCTGTTGCAAGACCCATAACCTGCGACTGAGACCAAGCTTTCTGACACTGGCCAGCACATTTCTCTCTAGAATCTCTTGATAGTCTTGAGATTTCATTGTACCGGCACAGATTCAAGACACCCTGTGCCAGATGCAGCAAAGCAGCCCCAGAACATAACAGAGCCTCCTCCATGTTTCAAAGTAGGGACGGTGTTCTTTTCTTCATATGCTTCATTTTTCCATCTGTAAACATAGAGCTGATGAGCCTTGGCAAAAAGTTCCATTTTTGTCTCATCTGTCCATAGGACATTCTCCCAGAAGCTTTGTGGCTTGTCAACATGTAGTTTGGCTTTTTTATGATTTGTTTTTCAACAATGGTGTCCTCCTTGGTCGTCTCCCATTAAGTCCACTTTGGCTCAAACGACGACGGATGGTGCGATCTGACACTGATGTTCCTTGAGCTTGAAGTTGACCTTTATTCTCTTTAAAGTTTTTCTGGGCTCTTTTGTTACCGTTCGTATTATCCGTCTGTTTGATTTGTCATCAGTTTTCCTCCTGCGGCCACGTCCAGGGAGGTTGGCTACAGTCCCATTGATCTTACATTTCTGAATAATATGTGCAACTGTAGTCACAGGAACATCAAGCTGCTTGGAGATGGTCTTATAGCCTTTACCTTTAACATGCTTATCTATAATTTTCTTTCTAATCTCCTGAGACAACTCTTTCCTTTGCTTCCTCTGGTCCATATTGAGTGTGGTACACACCATGTCACCAAACAGCACAGTGACTACCTGTAGCTTATATATAGGCCCATTGACTGGTTACAAGATCGTAGACACCTGTAATGCTAATTAGTGGACACACCTTGGATTAACATGTCCCTTTGGTCACATTATTTTCAGTCTTTTGTAGGGGTACCATCATTTTTGTCCAGGCCTGTTTCATGAGTTTATTTTTTTAAATAATTCTGTTGAAACATGGTTGAAAAGCAATGTCTGACTTTCATTGGTTAAATTTCATAGAATTTTTATTTATTATTACTTTTCTGAGATTCAAGTTATTTCTGTGACCATTGTGATATTTTCTTTCATTAACCGAAGGGTACCAACAATTTTGTCCATGACTGTATATATATATATATATGCACACCCCCTACAGGAGGCTCCAATCCTACTCAGTAATAAAGGCTGCAGGGTGGTCTAATAAATTGGTAAAAGCTCTTCAAGAGTCTGAATCAGAATCAGGTGTGTTGCAGCAGGGAAACATCTAAAACTTGCAGGACACCAGCCTTTGAGGACCAGGATTGAGGATCTCCACTGTAGGGGGTCCAGATCTCACACGCCACATAACAGCCAAGACCAAGATCTTCATCACTTTATCTCATGGAGCATGAGGGTAATAGGTGGGTCGTCCTTCAGTGCAGATGGGGACAGTTTACTGGGGACTGGAACAAGACTGGAGGTCTTCCACAGGAGTATAAAAGAGGTTCTGAGGAACTGGAAACAGCTGACTGGCACAGGTCTTTAGAAGTCTGGACTGATGGCATCTGGACCAGCAGCTTTGGATTGATTGAGTCTCTCCAGCTTTTACTATTTTTATCAGAGAATTTAGTTTTGCTACCGATTATTGCTAATCGATGAAAGAAGGCGGGTGATAAAATATCTATCTAGGTTCTAAGTTCTTGTTCTAACCTGAGCTGAAGAGTTGTTGGTGGAAACAAAAAGAACAAGATGTCTGAAATGAGTTTCTCTATCTCTCTTAAAGATGAGGGTGAAGTCACACTGAAATGATAAAGTCTCTGAACTGGCCTGGTTCTTTTTTTTTCTTTCTTTCTCTGTTTTTATCTGAGCTCAAATCTACCCCCTAAAAGAGAGAAAAAAAACGTCTTTGCATTAAGTGGATGAGTACAGAAAAAAAAAATCCAGATGTTTATTCGATGTCATCTGGTTTCACTTTGTTGTCCTCCTGTCTGTCTTGTCCCACTTCTAAATCTGTAACACAACACAAAATAGATGTTTCTTTAAATGAAAATTGCAATGTTTTTATGCAGTTTGATTAAAAAAGTGTTAAACTATCAGTTTTAAATTAATTTATAGTTTTACTTTTTGAGCAAAGAAAAAGGAAAACCAGGCTGAAAAAGGAAAAAATCTAATGTGGAGGATGGGATCTCTGGTCTAATATTAATTCAGGATGTAGCGTAACAGCTCGGTAAAATAACATATGTTACTAAAAACTTTCTTTACTATACTGCAAACAGAACTACAGCATCAAAGGTTGTATTACTCCGTCTCTGTTGTACTCAGTGGAGTACTCTGTGTAGCTGCTTCACAACATCTGGGGAGATCTTTGTCTGCATCACTATCAGTCCCTGGATTCTGGACATTACTCATTGTAGACGTGAAGTCCTCAGAAAAGTGTTTAATACAGTCTCAGAGCTCATGTTAATGTTAGTTTGAGCCAGGAGGGTCCACTACTGATTTCATTACAGAGAGGAGGAAGCTCCATCTGAACATCAGCTTTTCAGCTGGTTCTGTGTAAAAAAAAAACTTATCCAGCCCATTAAGCTGCACCTTATTACTCAATGAATCACTATTCTGAGATTAGAGAAGTTCTTCTATCAGGAGAATATTTTAATCAGATTCCAGATCCATTTTATCAAAAAGAAAACAAATCATACATTAAAATCCTGTTTCTTTCAATTTATTTATGTATTTATTTATTTATTTTTGGTAGTAGAGAAAAAAAACAGAGATATGCCCAAATATTACCACGATCTTGTCTTCTTCCAGGTCAATATGTTCATCTGGATCATCTTCATGTCTGTATCGTTCCAAACGTGTCCCTGCAGTAAACAACAAACACAAAGACATGATGGTTCAGTTCTTCTCTAAGGCCTCGTCCACGTTTGCAGGATTATTTTTCTGCATTTGCATCTTTCGTCCACATGTAAACACAGTTTTGCTAAACTGCAAACAAACTTTTCAGAAAACACCGTCCATGGTGAAGATTTTCACATGATCCATCTGTGTGTTTAAGTGTGACAGAATAACCAACATCTCTGCTTCAGAGTCAGAGCGTCCACCTCCACTGTGTCCTTGTTCACATGGCAACAGCAGACCGTAGCAAAGATGGTGCTGGCTGTAATCATGCTAGCACTGTAATATACTGAAGAACAAAAGCTCACAAAACCAGATTTAACAGAAATATTTCTTTTTATTTCTCATCTGATTGGCCATCATGGCTTCAAGAGATGGAGCCAAATCTCCATCTTCTGGTTGGTGTTCTGGTGGAGTTTCAGTGTTTCTTGTCTCGATGTGGACAGAGACTTTTATGTAAATAAACACCATAAGGATGTGTTTTATAAAATAAGTGTGTGTGTGTCAGCTTTAGTTGTTGAAAACATTAGACTGAACAGCAGAATAAAAGGAGAATAAAATGTGAGTCTGGTCCAGATCAGTCTGACACACACCAGAAGAAGAAAAAACTACTTCCTGTCTAGAAAGATGTAGCCACAGCAGATCAAGTTGTTCATGTTAATCTCAGAAACCTGCGTTCAGCTGAGTGATGTGTAGATTTGATCCTATTTTAACACAGAATGAGTTTTTTCTAAAAGAGCTGAAGTGGTCGTTATCAGTAAATTATAATTAGGGATTTTCAGAAGATTAAACCAGAGCAGGTTTGCTGTTCACTAATTACACTGCATGTAAACAACATGACGCACATTTTATTTCCTTTTTACTCTTTTATATGTTAAAACCAACAATGACAGAGAGATGAAGGTTCCTTCTCTGTGTCAACAAGCCGTCACTCTCACAGTCGTGGGTCAGATTATTGATTGATTAGTGATTAGATCTTTGAATTTGTGTCCGAGTGTGAAAACAAAGTTTTGTGTTCTGTGATTATTTTACATTTTACTAAATGAAAACTATCAGATTTTTCCAGTTAAACATTCGTCATTAATACAAGATTAATTTCATGTTTCTGACTCTTTTCTTTAACAATGACTCTGAATTACTGATTTACAAGACTGATCTATAAACATGTAACTTGGTTCATTTATTGTACGTTGGTGTCATTTAACACTTATTTTGTTTGTTTTTCTGCTACTACAACAAATCTTACTATTATCACTTCTTGTTAAAAGACTCTTGTGTTGAACTGATCTATTAAAACTTAATCTATAGAAACTAATGAACACATTTAATTCTGTTTAACTTCATCTGAAAGTGTAGAAGGAAAGAATCTGCTGGAAATGAAAGAAGAGAAATTATGACTTACGTAAATAATACTAAACCAGCAATGAGAACAATGAGAACAGCAGCGACAAGAAAGACCAATGACAAGTCCTGCAAAACAGAGAAAAAATATTAGAAAACAGAAGAAAAAGACAACATTAATTTTAATTGATATGTTAATAAAAACAACAATAATATACAAATAAAACTTTAACTCAGAGTAATTATAATCTAATCAATAATATAACTGGAAGTTTTTTAACCTGTAACTCACTAAACTTGATTCCTGCTGGTGGAGAGAAAATATATTAAACTGTAAATATTATACTCTTTATTTTTCTGTTAACAGTTGAGAGACGTTGTTTACCGATTGGAGTGAGATGAAGGTTAGTCAGAATCCTGATTCCTGATTGCCGGTTAAAGATAAAAAATGATTTATGGAAAGAAGAAAACAAAACCAAACACTTGACAAGGAAAACTGAATTAAAGACAAAACATTCAATCCCCCAAAAACATAAAACAAAGTCAGAACTTAAACAAGAGACAACCAGAAATAAAACCATGGCAGGTAAAAGTTGCTCAACACATATTTTGTTGACCTGGCCCGAATTAAAAAGCCATGATGGTTTATAAAAGTTTTCATTTTCTAATCTTCTTGCTTCGAGTTGCACTGACAACATTAAACTATGAAGAACTCAAATATGAGATTTACTGAAGATCAAACAAAAATCTACCTTTCTTGTTTAGATCTTCATCCTTCAACTCTGTAAGAGAAAATAACAGGACTAAATATTCAGGTCATACATGTATAAATACATGTTAACATGTTTCTCCACACAAAGAAAATATAAACTGAATTGGGATAAAATGTGTTTCAGTGTAAACATTTTATAAACATGTTTCTTTTTGTTAAATCTGTTCATCAGTACTCACCAACATTCAGATTGATGTTTCTTTTTTCACCGGACAGTTGAGTTTAGGAACAAAACAGGTTGTAAATTCCTGCATCTTCTTCAGTTACTTTACTTAAGTTTGAGGGAAATGTTTCCATGAAAATCATTTCATCATGGAAGAGAGAGTTTCTCGCCTTTAAAAAACCTCTGATTTGATCCTTATTATCATCTCCAGAACTTCGATATACGTGCGACGTAGTTTTGTTCCATCTCCACTACTCACAGTCAGAGATGTTACATCAACGGAGGTTTCAAGTAGCATGGTAGAACCACATCCTGACCCGCCTCTGCTGTAACTGGCTCAGGTGAGACGATCACGTTCAGACACGTCCTGTAAGAAACAAACATTTAGATGAGAACTTTGGTTTCCTAAAACCATCTAAAGTCAAGATTGACTGGAGCAGCTGCTTGCTTCATCAGAAACATGTAAAGTGATGTTTTGTGTAGTTTGGAAAGTTAAGGACTTCAGTTTGTTTCTAGCAGCAATAAGTTAGTTCTGTGTAATAAGATGATTTAATCAAAACCCTGTGAGCCATTAGACAAAGCAGCTGATGTAAATCACTACTTTACAGCTTTACAGTGTTTTAGTTTCTATTTAATGCACATCGGTTTAACCTTATTTATTCTGTCTGAATCTTATTTACCCACATTGTCTTTTTACATGTAACTTTGTCTTTTACCGTGTCTTTTAAATAACCTGACACTGTTTCCATAGTAATGCTCATTTTATTGTATATTGTTATGCAGTGACAATAAAGATATTCTATTATTCTATTCTACTCTATTCAGATCAGTAGCTGCTTCAGGATGGATATAACTTTCTGAAAAGATGATGCAGCCACCCCTGGGTTGGCCTTCATTTTGGCTCTTATACTGTCACATATAAAAGAGTCAATCTGACATGTCTCCTCTCCTCATCTACAACTTTATGTAACTGTAACAATGATAGCATCACTTCTTTACTGGATCCCAGTACATATCAGCCAATCTCCACCATAATATCAAAGTATCTGAGGGGGTCTGAATGTGTCAGAGCAAAATTTTTCCTCTTTTTTTCTTATTGGTCAGTGGTTGTTTGGGGGAATTTCGCCCCCTAGTGAACATTTGTTGTAACTGCATGACGTTGTCCAGTGGTTTGATCCACTTGACTGAAGTGCAGTGTGAAAGCAAACCAAACCAATGGAAGATGCAAAGTTTTTAGGAATTCAAGTTATTGAACAGAGTCCTCCAGACTATCCTGGTGTGGTTTTGTCCTCATCTCCTCTGCAGCAGCAGCTCTTTCTAACAGCCCTCTAACACTGTCATGCTCCAACCTGAGCTTACCTGGACGTCTTTACTCTGCTTACAGCTTATTACCTGTACCAAGTACTTTGCTTGCTGAAAGTAGAAACTGTGATCACATGTTGTACATTTACATTTTAATATTTGGACAATATTTTGGAAACTCACCGACACTGAGACCAGATGTAACAACTCTTCTCCACTGAGCCGACCTGAAAGGAGCAGTTGTATCTTCCAGAGTCGGAGAGTGTTAAAGAGGAAAGTTGGAGTGACAGATTTCCTTTATGGAGACCTTCAGAGAACAGAGACGTGCGTCCTTCAAACCTCTCCTTTTGTTCTCCAGGAATGTCTTTTCCATCTTTACGAATGTGTACAACATCACTCTGCTGAGTCCATTTCACTGTGTTGTCTGTTGCATCCTGCTGGGGCTCGAGGTGACACTGTAGAACGATGCTGGAGCCGCAGAATGATACTACCGGCTCAGAGGAGCAAAATATCTCAGTTCAGCTGGAGAAAGAAAACAAATAGTTCATAGAAATTCAGACAAACTCTTTCTAGCACTCCATAATACACTTATAATCAGTCTTTACTTTTGTTCTTTGATTTAGAGAAAAATAAAACAAAAAAAAAAACCCGAATATGTTTAAACTGTAGTTAACATATTTAGTTTAAACGATTGTGCTAAATTATGATGGAAGAGACTTCAGTCTGCAACAATAATGAAAATATATAAGTTATTACAACAATAAATCTGAAGATAAAAATTAACAAATATCTTAAAGAATTACTTAAATGAGCAAAATTAAAGAAACAACAGGATCAAATATTTTTTCCCTGACATGAATAAAACGTGTTCATCATTACAAACATTTTTGTTCATTCTGGTGATTTTTTTATGTCCTCAGTCTGTCCGTCATTTTGTCTGTGAGTGCATATGACACGATTCTTTGTAAGAACATCTCTTTTCACCAGTTTAAAGTTTTAATTAACTTTTTATCCAGAAAATGAGACTCAAACATCACAGACTGCATCATTACTTTTTGTAACAGCTATTAGATTTAAAATGTGGGTTTAATGTGACTTACTGGGACATTTTTGTCCTAAAACATGAGGACAACAACAACAGTGGCTTTAAGTAATCAAGCTGCCATTTTAAAGGGTTAAAAACTGTATAATTCTATGAATGTTTGTAGTTTTAAGCAGTGCTGAAGGAATTTTAGACATTCATGCCCCCAAAAAAGCAAAGAAGATATTAATCTGTCAGTTCTTCAGAAGTGGACATTTCTGTCCATTTTTAATTAAGAGGATAGTAAATTAAACGGATGCCTGAGGATTAATAGAGAGAATTTACTTTGGAAATAAGAAAACTGTAATATAAAATATGGAAATTTCTTTGTGGGGGCGGCCAAGAGGACAAAGGAGTTTAACTTAAGGAACCAAAATGGCAGCTGCCCTGACGTCACATCTTCGTTACATGTATTATCCCCAAGTATTTCCCAAGTTCCTGGGTGTGCACGTTACAGAGGACCTCTCCTGGAGCATCAACACCACATCACTGACCAAGAAAGCCAACCAGCACCTCTACTGTCACCACAACCTGAGGAAAGCTAGAGCCCCGCCCCCATCATGTGCACCTTGTACAGAGGCACCATGGAGAGCGTCCTGACCAGCAGCATCACCATGTGGTACAGCACCTGCTCCACGTCCTGCAGGAAGACCCTCCAACATATCATGATAGCATCTAAGAAGATTGTCGGTGCCTCTCTTCCCTCACTGCAAAACATCTACACCTCTCGCCTCAACCCTTAAAGCCCTTCTGCATGGTGAGATTAGACTGGATAAACTTATTGTTGCTCCATTGTTTACTTGTGGTGAACCAGCTGGTTTCAGTCCTGGTCAATGAATGAGACAATTTTTCTTCTTTTTTCTTATTGGTCAGTGGTTGTTTTGGGGACACACCCTGGACTCTGACAGCCCCCATCAACACTTGAACTTTTTACACCCTCAGGAACAAGCACACAACAACTTTAATAACTTTCACCAGACTGTAATTTGCATGTCTATTTATTATCACGTTTAATTTACTAAGTGATAGTAGTTGTGTTGTTTGTTTTGTAAAAAATGGTGCACGTCTGGTAACTGGTGGAATATGCTGCTGTGTCCTCTGTCAGAAGGAGACTCACATCCAGAGACTGACTTCTATATAGAGCGGTTTTTAATCACCATACAACGGTGGCATTACAGAGATTATGGTGTAGATTCTAAAAGGATAAAAAGCATTTAAAGAAACATAAATACAAATTAACATATTTACGTCAATATAAAAACAGCCATATTGTAATGAAATTACAGCGCTACACTGTCATGTAAATAAGCTGCATTGATGTTCCAAAGGCGGAATATAAAATGAAGAATGAGCCCACAAGTCGCCACTAGATGGCACTCCAAGACCAGACATGCAACCACATAACAAGGAGTAACGCGTTACTGTCACCGTAGCAATGACATATTTCAGGAGACATTAAATGGAGGAAATGTTACTACATATTAATGCAAGCAGAAATTACGAACATATGGTTTATTATGTTTCTCTGTTGGTCCCTCTACATGCTGCAGAACTGACAATAAAGGTGACTTGACTTTTATAGATAACAAAAAAATATTCTGTGTTTTAAGTTATAACAAACTTATAACAAACGTTATCCGGTAGCAGCATTAGCTTCTGTACATTTAGCATTTAGCTTATAGCTAGTATAACTGATGGGCCCGAGTTACTTCCTGGTTAAAAACCTGTTTTAAAAACGTTGGGAAAGCTACGATGTGTGTTGTGTTTCATGCTCTAACTATAAGACTTTTCAGCCGTATAAAAGTAATAAAATTATTTTCTTTTTTTCTCCGTTAAAATGGAAGCAACATGTTTTATATATTAAGTCAGATGACAAATAAAAAACACTTCCTGGATAAAAAACCTCTTCACACAAGGAGGAGTCAGGGATTTCGACATGATGGAAAAATTCTAACCCAGTTTATCTGGTTACAGAACAACATTTACAGCATCTGCAGCAGTTTGAGAAAATAAAGTTATAACTTGAAATTTAATATTTTCTATTTGTTGCTGAGACTTTAGCAGAAAGCAGAATTACTGAATAATTTAACAGAAGAATCCCACAAAAACTAAATAAGCTCGTCCCTGTCTCTAATGATCCACTTTATTAAAACACAGCTTCACTTTGACTATTTATGTATTATTTGTTTAGTCCTTTGTATCTGACGTGTTTTGGGGCCAAAACGAAAGATGGAGAAGATGCCACATTAAAAAAGAAAAGACTACTTGGGTCTAACAGGGAGATATTTTCTAACTTACCTGTAACTTGTTCCGTGACTGACAGCAGACTGTAGCATCCAGTCCAAAAAAGCAGCTTAAACATCATCATTTCAAACCGCTAAAAGAGCAGATTTCATCCGCTGTTCAACAAAGAAACGCAGTCCAGCAGTTTTCACACCGTCCGACACCGAGAACAGTTCCTGAATGTTATACTTTCACTTTGACTTTGTGTGTGTGTGTGTGTGTGTGTGTATGTGTGTGTGTGTGTGTGTGTGTGTGTGTGTGTGTGTGTGTGTGGTGTGTGTGTGTGTGTGTGTGTGTTTTACTTGTCCGTTTAACATTATTGTCCTTTTTGTTTCATACATTTATTTGTATTTATTCTGTACAAATACAGCTGTATCATCTTTCCTCTGAGGTAAATTTGGAAATTACAGTGTGTGTATGTTAAATTATGTCATGTTTATTTGTCCATGAGTACTGGATGAATCACTAATGTGTAATGAAGTGTCTAATTTGCAAATATATTCTCACCATAAACAGATAGGTATCCACACACTGTGCATGAAAGGGTGGAGGGTGGATGGGGTGTAAAATTATGTTTTAGGAGAAATTAACACCTGATTACACATTTTGCCAAATCTTCAGGAACTTTGCTCATCTGCTTTTTAACATGAGTCACTTCAGTCCATTTTTTTTTGACTAACTGGTCCTAACCAGTTCATTAATGCACACCTTGCTTTAATGTCCCACAAGACATTTCAGTAAGGTTGACGTTTGGACTTTAGATCAACATCTTGGCCGTTTTTCAATATACCTACTTGTTTGTAGCTACTTGTGAAACGTCATCAATTCAGACTCTATAGCAAACCGTTTTAACATTTAATAGCTAAACTTGACAATCAGGAATTAACATTCTGTGTGACTGTGTGTGTTTGTTTTTTGGAGGACTTCATGTCTCCATAGAGGAAACATCCAGAATCCAGGGACTGATAGAGATGCAGACAGATATCTTCTCAGAGTCGTGCTGGACTTTAGCATGAAGCAACTCTCCAGAGTTTTCTTTCAGAACAACACAGATTGAATATCTTAACTTAGATGTTGTAGTTCTTTCTGCAGTACATTACAGAACTGTAAGCTGCTTCCTGACATTTAATATTAGAATCAGACCTGAGTAACTCTTTATATTAGATTATTTTTCCTTCTCAGCCTGATGGTTCTTTTATTCAGAAGTAAAGCTGTTAATTAAGCTTATTTTTATCAAAGCACATGAAAGAAAAAAGCTATAATTTCTGAAAATAACTTCTTTGTTTTGTGTTTTAGGTGCACAGGATGTACAAGGTGGGCAGCAAGACGACAACCAGGAAGAGGAGCCTTTAAATGAGTCGAGCTAAGACAACATTTAAACATTCGTTTGATGTGTTACTCAGCCACTCAGTGGAAAGAAATTAGTTTTTTTTTTCATTATTTGTCACTTCTTTGTCCACATTTTTCTGTGTAGTGACTTTTAGTCATTAAATCAGTTAGTGTTTCCCATTTTAACATTGATCAAACTACAAAGTCTGAACATTATATTAATAATAATATTTACTAAATCTAAAACACTTTCATGTTACTGAGGTAGTTCCATCTTTTTAGTCAACATCTACAGTAGCTGATATTCCTCTCTTACATTTCTGCCCTGTTTACCTCTTCAGTCTGCTAGCTATTAACCAGTTTACAGGTTTATTGCCACTGGACTGGAGTAAACTAAGAGATACTCAGCTGGTTCTGTAGATGGACATTTACTAAAAAAGACTAAAATCGACATCTTGTGTTTATCACTGAGATCCATGTAAAAATAATCTTGATCTAATGTTTCCAGCGTGTTATCAGCCAGCCTGAAGAACAGTGTCCTCCATACCAGAAGCAGCTGTATTAGATGGCAAGACCAAAGTCTCTGATGTCTTTCTCATGTGAACATACAGCAGCTTCTTCATAAAGCAGCTCACACACGTCCTACAATCATGAGGTGTAAGTTTAAAAACACTCCAGGATGACTACTGGTTTCTACTGTTATGTTTTCTAGTTTAACTTAAACTTAGACCTGATGCTTGATAAGGTTCAGGATAGTAAAACTACATGTTAAGATTGGACAAAAGGTCTTTATTTATTTTTTAGTTTACAATAAGTATTCAAGTTAATAAGATGTATTAGAAAATGAGATGGAAATATACTATTTAAAGTTTAACTTTGACAAAAACTGAGATCAAAGCATCAGTTTGTGAATCCAGTGGAGAAAGACTGAGCTGTTTTTATTAAGGGTTCTATGAAAATGTCAGACTGTCTTATTTTTACATGCACAGAAATACGTTACTGTGAAGGAAACACTGCCTTAAAAACAGCTTTTTCTTATGATTTTACATTGAAAGGATAAAAATGGCAGCTTCATAAAACACAGCTTGGTCTCCACTTTTTTATATTAACTCAGTAGTTTTGGACTAATTTTATATGTTAGTGTTATTGACAGTAAGAAGGAAAAAGTAAAATAAATAAATAGATAAACAAGATAACGGGCTTGCTGTGCAGATCATGTGAATTAAATGTAATCCAGATGTATTTTTTTAACATTGTTATGTGGTTGCAGTGGCTCAGCTGGTACAGCAGGTTGTCCAGTGACTGGAAATTTGCTGTTCAAATCCCAGTAATCTGTTTTTGTGTCCATGAGCAAGACATTTCACCCTCCTTGTTTCCAGTGTCGGTGTTACTGGTGTATGAATGTTTTGGTGGTGGTTGGAGAGGCTGGAGTACACATGTAGCTTACCATCACCAGGTGTCAATGAGGAGTGGATGAATAATGGATCCAATGTAAAGAGCTTTGTGAGCTGTCAGTAATAAAGCAAAATATAAATATAATCCATTAATATTATTGTGTATTATTGTGCTTCATCAGCAGTGTGTAAAGTCAGACAGTTTTCTAAGCTGTGAATCATCTCTAAAAAATGTGATTTCTTTTTAAATAAAAATCTTTTTCCTCAGTTTATTTTTTGTTTCTATTTATTTACTGAATTACAGTCAAGCTTTGATACAGATACTTATCTCCTCCTCAGCATTTGTTTAGACCTGTTTGTGTGTAGGTGTAGGAAGGGAGGGAGGCGACCACTCCCCCATCAGGACAGCAGTGGGTCCTGCAAGACCAGGAAGGGATTAGAGAACACGACCCCTCTACAACCATACTGAGACAGTAAAATGTTGTTTCCACTCATTTTATTTATTCTAAAGCTGGTTTATAGTCGAGCATCAGTTTATTTCCTCGTTCATACCTTTAACCAGAGACTGTTGAGCACATGATCTTTAATGCTGTAGAGAAAACTGGTTTTGGATTTGCTTTGCTTCATAAACTCATTTATAATAAAGATTAAACTGTTCCCTGAACAAACATCATAACATTTAACTAAAACGTTTGTCTTGTTGGGAAGATTGTACCACTTGTTTTTACTGGCACTGTTACTGCTCCAGTCATTAAACTGGTCTGTTCAGGAATGAGGACATAAAGTAAACACTGCAGCTGTCTTCAGCCTCACCGCAGGTTCACTAAAACTGACATTGTTTACAGTTTCTACTTATATGACCATCAGAATCTCCTCAGTGGAAAAATGGGAGGCTTGTCTATTTACTATGACCTCATCCTGCACAGGTGTGTGTTGGAGATGCTTCACATGTAAACAGGTTGTAAAAGACTCATAATCTTTGATAACAGTAAAGAACATAAAGCAAAGGTTGTCACAACATCAACTTAACTCTTCTTTGTTACATGTTTGCCCTCCGGTTAAAAGCTTGTGGAATGAAGTGTGACAGGTTTGCAAGCACAATGAAAAAGGTGAGCTGCAGGTGGTGCATGCTGTTTCCACATTCAGGTGCTTTCCTCTCATCATATCTTTAGACTAAAGGCAGCGTAGCTAAATAATTACTGTCAGGGACAAAGAACAATCTGAGTTAGTGAACCTGAAAACACCTTTGTGTTTGCACCAGAGCAGTCAGATTAGGCTAAGTGGCTAATGATAAAGCTAAATCTAAACATGCTTTGTCTGTGTTCTTTACACTGAAGTGTCTTTGTAATAAGTTAATGTAGACTAATCACATTTTAATGACATAAATTTTTACCCTAAAAGCTAGCTTTTTTTTTTTTACTTGTCCTGTCCAGCATCATAGCAGCAAAATGATAATCTGGTTGCTGTATCGTGCTGAACAAATTTGCTCTGCCAAGGGGAGGCCTATGGGTAAGGCTCCTCTTGATAATGTGATTAATTTATTTATTTATTTACTTTGAATCATGGAATCTATGTAATCTTGCTGAACCTGACCGGAGGGGACAGAAAAAGATGGAAAATAGCAAAAAGAGCAAAAGGGAAAGAAGAAAGGAGACAAAAAGATCACAGACAGAAGGAAACGACCCTTCAATCCACACCATCACCAGACAACAAACTGTTACACCTGTACATGAACACACCAGAAAATTTCCTACAACTTTTACAAAAACAGAAATGGCAGAGGAGAGCCCCAGCAAGAGCCCCCCACGGTCCCGGGGCACAGGTCCCAGTGGGCCAAGATCAGCAGCCGCCGGCCCCACCAGGGACCGGCCACCCAGGGCAGCCCAGGCGAAGGGCCCAGGTCCCCAGCAGCCCAGAGGCGGCCGCCCCACCCCCCAAAGGCAGAGGGCCCGCAACATGCCTAGGAGGACCAGGCGCCTCCAGACAGCCACCCGGCGTAGGCCAGCACAACCCGGGAACCAGGGTGCCATCAACCCCCTCCCCCCACCTACTCCAATCTGCACCCCATATAACCTCACACTCACACCCTCCCCTGTGCCATACCCACAAGCACTCACCATCACACAGTCACACATAACCCACCCACCATGCCCCGTGGGGGACACCCCAGGCAGACACCCCAGGCAAACCAGAGGACAGCAAGCCCCAAGTACCCCCCTTTGACCCAACACCCACAGAGCCAACAGCCAACCAGCGCACCAGCCCTGCCACAGGATGCATCCAAGGAGACCACTTTATTTAAATGACTTTTAGTGAAAAACTGAATAAAATAATCACAAACAGTAATATTGTAAACTCAAGCTCTAGTCATGTCTGGAACAATGCATTTCATTGCATTTTTATTTCAAACAGCAGAAAAAGAAATAGAAACAATCACTGGACCGAAATGAACAGTCCTAAAGTTGAAGTGTGATTTTAAGTATTTTAACAAACAGCTCCAACTGTTCTCTGATTAAGAGTCAACATGTCAGAGTGATTTTAACTTTTTTTAAATGTGTTATTTACACTCTTTATTTATAGGCTTTAATGTCTGACAGTAAGCCAGGGTGGTATCTGCCAGTAGCAGCTTTACAGGTTTCATTTTCAGTCCGGTCCTGAAGCAGAGGTGAGCTCTCCTGCTCTGACTGCAGCTGTGAGGTCTAATGGACGGGGAGGGGCAGGTGCGCTGCTCTTTCAGAAGAAGTAAACGTAGTTTCACATCACGGTAAGCAAGTAAACATTTTTCTTTCAGTTTTATTCTGTAAAGGTTCTTTCATGTGTTTTTACCCTTTTTCCACTTGCAGTATCTATAAATACAGAAGATGAGTATGATGTTGTAGAGGATGAAGAGCAGAATGTCACAAATCAGCCTGAACCGAGATATGAGAGTAGTGATGTGAAGATCAAGCTGAGATTTGGCTAGGAAAAAGCAAAAGGATTAATTAGTTTGATGCCATCACAGAATAACTTATTCCAGGTACATATTAGTAAAGTTACATTTATTTTTTCTCCGCTGTTACGACCCAAGTCAGGGGTATGACTGGGCGCAACACAAAATAACGTCGGGACGGCTGTAAAAACGTGAACACAGCACATTTTATTGGCACAAACTTGAAACAGAATAAAACCTGGAACATTGTTATGTTCAGCATGTAGACGTGAGTGGTTCCTCCATCTTTGGTTGCTCAACACAGTCATGGTGGAACCATCTTCCACAGGCATCACATGAGATCTGTTTGTGAAAATATCTCAACACTTGTATTAAAATATAAAGATCATCATATCTTCAACAATATTGACCGGAGGAATGATGTTGTTTAAGCTAATGCTTTCGTGCTGGCACATCTCATGTTCTTGTTTTGTGTCACTGCTTGACCTGAATCAATGCAGATTTAGCTTTTGTGACTTTCCTTTAGGTTTAAGATGTGGCCTAATGGACTGAGTGCATCTAATGCAATGGCTGTTTTTTTCATGACTTTGTAACTTAAGACACTATTTTTCTGGATAATGCAATTCCATTACATTTACGTCTCTTATTAAAAATTTTCTTGTTATCTGTATTCTGCCCCAAGTTTTGATCAGAAGATGAGGAAGATGCAAAGTCAGACAACTTTTCAGAGTGATGCTTTAACTTCAAAATGTGGTTGGGTATTTACACCTGGCTGAAATCCAGTTACAATGCAAGCTTGACCACTTATCTGTTGTGCAATGTATTTTAGCAAGTCCTCATTAATATGTCAATATATTAATGTCATTTACACAATACATAGTCCAATATCCTTAAACTAGTCAAAGGACTTCTGTACTACAACATTTAAAACATAATAACATAAATATCTGTTTTGTTTAAGGATATTTTTTATATAATTCTCCTATTTGTTTTTCACCTTTTTAAAATTGTAGGACAATATAAGTATTCTTATATTATTAATCACTTTTGAATATAATCTTACTGTTCACATTTTGCCTGAGATGGAAGATTAATCACCAAAAAGTGAAATGAAACAGTTATATTTTATCTTGTTTTTCACATCCCAGCTCTGAGGGGATTACAAATACAGTACAGACAAGGTGACAAGTGATGTCCATAAACAGTGGAATGATGAACATGATCAAGTAATTAAGAAATAAACATGGTGTACCCAACAGAAGTTAAGACCCCAAATTTACTTTCTAGAAGATGAAGCACACAGCTGGATATTCTAATGTAAATTTGGCAGGGCGGTGTGGCTCAGTGGGTAGAGCGGTCATCTTCTAATTTGAGGGTTGCAGGTTCGATCCTCCGCCTGTCGAGCTCATGTCGAGCTGTCCCTGAGAAAGACACTGAACCCCAACTTGGGTCGTGGTCGAGCACCTTGCATGGCAGCTTCCACCATCAGTGTTTGAGTGTGTGTGTGAATGGTTGAATGTGAATGTGTACAGTAAAGCGAAATATAAATACAGACCATTTGCTTAATTGTGAACACTACTTTTTCAATAGTATGAGTTTTCTTAATGTTAATGTGTTCTGATTTAGAATAGGAGTTATTTCACCATTCTTTGATTTTATTTGTTGTAAATAAAAAGCCTAATTAGATATCCATATTCATTGTATATTAATATAATATATACATTAATATACAACAGAGGTTTGTGTATTATTTTGAAACGGGGTAATGATGACCACACCAGTTTTATTTGCAGCACAATCTCAGCAAAGACAACCAGTGCACTCATGAATATGTTTTCATTTACTGGGTGTTGCATAACTTGGCCGACTCTCTGAGAAGAGTCGTGGTAATCTGCCGACGCAAAGCTGACACAACCTTTTGGGGAAGTAGAAAACGTGACTGGCTCATTTCCTAAGAATTTATCTACAAACTGACTGAAAAGAAATACAGTCACTTACTAACACTTATAATGATTATCAATTAATTTTATGCACCATACTGTGTGTGTACTTGAATAAAAGGTGTAATCTTTTACGAACCACAATGGTAAAAACACCACAGAACATGCTGTCTGGTTGGTGGAGATAGGACACTGTGTCACATGTACCATTTTCTCCTCATGAGTGCCCTAATATAGTTAAAACATCCAGGGTAATGTGTAAAAAACTAACAGTTCCTTAAAACATTGTAAGTTATTAAAGACAATCAGGAGGACAATGATAAAATTAAGATACTGTTTTTAAAACTATAAAAATGTAATTTGTTTGGCAAATGTAAAAGCTACATGATTTGGAAAATTTCAAAGGATCTCAGATGATCTCTGCATTATACATTAATGTCACATCTGTAGCAATATATGACAATTGTGTTATATTACAACTAAAGCTATAATTACAGTTTACCTTGATGCATCCTGGCACCTTTTTAACTTGGCAGCAGTTTCTCCAAGTGGATCCACATGTCTTGTTCTGTGATGGATATATTACCTGTACTCAACAACAACAACAACAACAAAAGACACTATAATTTAGAAGATATTTTATATAATTTACAAGTTCTTTTTCAGATACAGAACATTACTGTCATGCCTGCTCCCTCCTCTTGGGTGAGCGCCGCATCTCCTGAATACAGATAACCGGTTACAGCACTACACTACCCAGAAACCCTCTGCTACAGCCTTCTTGGAGACACCTGCCTCCGATCATCATCATCAGTCTGCGCCTGGTCATCTGCCTTTATACTCCCTGCACAGACTGCTATGTTGTGTAGTATTCTTTATTCTGCTCTTGATTCACACTAGTCATTGTTGTGCTTAGAGGCTTTGCTTTATTAAATAAAAATTCTTACCTGCTCTTGTTTCCGGCTTCTCTCTGGATTCGCCTGACAAGTACATATATTTTTCAAAGACAAAGGATTTATATCATAATATAAATCCTTTGTCTTTGAAAAATATATGTAACATGTCAGTTAATATGAAAAATGCCCAATAAAACACTTAGAACCAGAACCCAGTGATGGTTAATTTACAACTCCAAAAAACAACTGATATTTTGTGGGGTCCCAATTAATCAAGGTGTATAAATAAGCTTAGAGTTGCAACCATCCACATCAAATTAAAGTTGCAGGAATATATTACAGGAAAATCAGTAAGTAACCCTGAATTGTGGAACGTTTTCCGTTCCATACTGATGCATACGTATCAACATCACGAGCCTTCTTTTTTTTTTACATCCCCTTCCGCCTTCTTCTCTAAGGAGGATTTCCATAACAGAACATTAGTGCCGTGCGCCATCTGGTGGACAAACCAATCAACATATTACTGCAACACAATATGTTACAGTCACAGTGGAACCTGTCGGTGTGTGGGGTGTATTAGGGTGCAAATTAAGTATAAGTCCTCAAAGTTAATGTGGTGGAAGCAGGAAAAATGGGCAAGTGTAAGAGTTGAGTGACTTTGACAAGGGCCAGATTGTGATGTCTAGACGACTGGGTCAGAGCATCTCCCAGACTGCAGGTCTTGTTGGGTGTTCCTGGTCTGCAGGGGTCAGTACCTACCAGGGACATGGACACCCAAGTCTCACTGATGATGAGGCTGATCTACTGTTTATTAAATGTTTAAATTCTATTGGTACTTTGTAAAAGATTAAAGTTAGTTTTAATCTTTGTTAAAATGGTTTAAAATGAGAAATGTTGTCCATTGGTCTCTATGAAGACAAACATTCAGTGGCTATGGTAGTGATATCACACCTAGACTGTAAAGGTTGTTGAATATGTGTAAAAAACTCTCTCCACCTTCTTCTCACAACCACAGTTTTCACTCATTTTACATATTCTTATCACTAAATGATGGACACATTTGTGCTCTTTCAGATGGTATAAATATGGAAGCAAAGAGAAACACAAACTGGTGTGTGAGCTGCAGAGTGACACGAGTGCCAACAAACTGCTGCACTGACTCGTGTCCACAGTGTTAGGCAGGTGGTCATAATGTTATGCCTGATTGGTGTATGTATACACACTCATTGGCCATTTGTAGCCTACACTTGCGTAAATGTAATACATTTACAGTGTTATGACAGTTTATGACATTTTATGTCCCCAGTCTAGGTGTGATATCACTACATTTTATGTCATAAACTGTAAATTCATTGTAAATTAATTGTAATTAGTTGGTGTATGTACATCTTTTTCACACTGCAAAACAGATGTTATTTCAGTTATAGGTTTACAATTTGAAGTCAGTTGCTGTACCTTTGGAACTAAACAGCATTGTATGCACACTTCTTTTATTTGACTGAATATAAGTAGCAGTGACGTGCGGTGAAGTTTGTGGTTGGTGAGGCACTGATTTATAATTGTAATGTTACCAGGGGGCTGTGTAACGTAATGTAAATCCAATAAAAAAACAACCTAAAGTTTAAGTCAATTTATTTATCAAATACAATGAGGGACCATACCCTTATTCTCCTCCTGTCGTCCAACTCGGAACCAGTTTACTCCCACCTGAACTATATCCGTACAACACAAAGGTGGAGGATCCACTTAGGTAATCCAAATGACCCAAACAAACAAAGAAAAAGATTAAACAGTTAGTCTGCTCTTACAGTTATCACAACCTGAAAAGACAACTCCGACCAGGAACGGAGTAACTTGAAAAAACAAGTCTCAAAAGGACAGCAGGTAACGGTACCCGACAACTGCAAAAAAAGAAATACAAAATTACTGCAACCAAAACACTTTAATTCAGTCTCAAACACACAATAATAACAACATACCTGCAGCGTTGAATTCCCTTGCTCAGTCAAATACTTATTTCAAGGACCAACATCACTCAGATCCCAACCCTGCATTACAAACTACATTTAAAAACTCATCCACAATATAAAAATAAACATGTAAAAACATATTTACCTGATTGCTGCTAAAATCAACCTGCACGAAAACTGACGTGACCCAGCCATGTCCTGGCAACTCAACAGGAAACTGGCACTCCCTGGTACGGTACCACTTCTCCTTTAATAGAGGAACAGCCCCAAGGGCAGAGCAACGGTGCCACCTGCTACGAACTGGAAAGAGCATCTTATTTCAATATTTATTCAACAGCATGCAACTGGTAATGCGAAGAAAAGAGGGTCAGCATTGGCAAACACCTGGAGACTCGGGCTCTTAAAATCACCAACCAAGTTCGTAACCTGGGAGTGTTGATAGACTCAGACCTGACTTTCAGCAGCCATATCAAAGCTGTCACTAAGAAGCTTTTTACCAGCTCAGAAACATCAACAGAATTAAAAGTTTAGTCTCCCAGAAAGACCAAGAGAAACTCATCCATGCATTCATCTCCAGTAGGCTGGATTACTGTAATGGTCTTTTAACAGGACTTCCTAAAAAGAGCATTAAACATCTGCAGCTCATCCAAAACGCTGCTGCTAGAGTTTTAACCAGGACTAAGAGATCTGAACACATCACACCAGTTTTGAAATCTTTACACTGGCTTCCAGACAGTCACAGAATAGATTTTAAAACCCTTCTGATCATTTACAAATCCCAGAATGGTTTAGGCCCAGAATACATCTGTGATATGTTCAGAGAATATAAACCTAGCAGAGCTCTTAGGTCCAAAGACTCTGGTCAACTAGTCCAGACCAGAGTCCAGACTAAACATGGAGAAGCAGCATTTAGCTGTTATGCTGCAAACAAGTGGAACAAACTGCCAGTGGAGATTAAACTTTCACTAAATATAGACATTTTTAAATCCAGGTTAAAAACATTTCTTTTCTCATGCACCTATGCATGAAATCTGCATGTTAACTTTTTAACTTATCTTGCTTTTAATCATTTTAATGTAATTTATTATTTTATTGTGATTATGTGTTGATGCCTTTTACTATTTCTAAATATCTGTAATGTCTTTGTTTTATGTAAAGCACTTTGAATTGTCCTGTACATGAAATGTGCTATACAAATAAACTGCCTTGCCTTACTGGCTGTCCTAAAAGTCGCTAGAAATCGCTAAATGACATCATCTAATGTGAATAATAGCCTGGTACATGGAGGCTGCTGTGGAGAGAAATGTCATGGGAAAGGCAAAAATGGACGAAAAGACAGGTTTAAAAAGGCAAAACTAATAAAAAAAAACAAATTCTTTGGTTAATATTTTCTTTTATTGTAGTTTAATTTTATTAAGTGTAGGATGCTTTCTAATTAGGAGGCTGCAACATTTAAAACACTTGTTTTCTCCACACTCTTCATTAATAGACATTAATATCTGACGGTAAGCCAGCGCGAGATCATCCTGCAGCAGGTTTGAACGTTTCATTTTCAGCCTGGTCATGAAACAGGTGATCATCTCCTGCTCTGAATGCAGCTGCTGCTGCTGCCAGAAGCCTCTTCTGGTTGCTTTTGGACAGGAGAGGGGCCTGCGCAGCAGCACCCACTCCTCATTGAGAAGAATAAACTACTTTCATATATGTCAGTCTACAAAAGTCTCCAATACTGAAAAAGTCGCTAGATTTGTCGCTACTCGCTTTAAAAAAACAAACAAAAAGAAGTGCGCCCCCTTGAGGTGAGGCAGAGTACTGTTTGACTCACCTGCTGACTTTTCTCTGCACTTTATTGTACGATAAACGGGAATATTTCTCTCACAAATACATTAAATACATTACACAGACTGTAGAGAGTCATGGTGTATAACAAATATATCTGTAAAGTTCATATTGGCGATATGCTGAGGAACAGAAAACGTGTCATACAACCCAGTTTGTATTGGATGGTACAGTCAGAGCTGAGGCACAGCTCACCCGTATCTCCACCGGGGTTTCTGCACTGGATTTGATCGGGAAACACTCAAATTTGGCCATTTTTACTTAATAAACTGTCAAAAACGCGTTAGTGTCATACTGAAAATGCATTTTTAACACAGATCAGTGGAAATATTAATATTTATTGTATGTTTTTTTCTTTATCATGCCTCACCTGCCTCCCCTGACTGCACCTCACTGGCTTCAGGATGTGTAAGGTTGTATCAAAACAATGCATTTAAATTATGTTAATAATATACAATGACAGTGACGATGATAATAACGATGACGGTTAATAGAAAATTTCTCCCCAAGCTCACCCTGCTTCCATGCTTCAGGCCCCAAAACCCAACACAGGTGAGGTACCCATTAATGAAGATAACACACCCACAGTGCCACCCACAATCACCGGTGACGTCACCACGCATGTGCACACATACATTATATGGGAAAAGAAATAACCCGACATATGGCTCCTACAGGCACCTACAAGGACTTGTCCTCTCTCCCTTCCCGGCTCCATGGTTCCAGGATATTCTGTCTACTCCAAAGTACCGTAAGACTATTCCTCCTGGTTTCCGTGTTTAAATAAAGTCTGTTTAATCCATCTCCTGTCTCCAAGGGGTCCATACGTAACAGTAAATCTTTGAACATGTCCAAATTTAATTATTTATAAATACAGATGTTAGATTAATATTAGGGTATTATTTTAGTATTAATGTCATATAGATTATAATTATAGCAAAAATGTAAATAATAAATTTGTGTTTGAAATAGATAATTATAATTTAAAATGTGTGTATGTGTGATTATTGCAAAACCCAAGTAAACATAGGTAAATAATAAAACACTTGTGCTGGTACATGTGCTAATAATGCCATGATTTAAAAGGAAAAAATAAAAAACATTTTAATGTTACATGTTTGATTTAGACAAAAATGACTCTTATCGCTATCCGTAAGGAACTTTACCATTAAATAACTGGAAAACTACAAAATCAAAGTGTTTCATATTATTTGTGCAAGTAGCTGATAAATGAATAATCCATAAAAACAAGTTTCGTGGACGACTTATGAAAGAAATCTATTTTATTCCACTACAAAGTTAGTCAAAATTAGATGAAAATGCAAAATATTACAATCTGTAAGGGAGTTTGGTAATGGATTACTGGAAAACTACACATTAGAAGTGTTTCATAATAATATATTATTAGTATTAAGTCTAGCAGTACAGGTTTTGTGGACTATTTATTAAAGAAATGTTTTAATGTACTTTAGAATTAGATGAAAATGCTTCTTTTTGCTATCTGTTAGGATTTTGATACCAAATTCCTCCAAAAGTTGACAGTAAAAGTACTTCATAGTATTTGTGCAAGTAGTCAATGAAGTATTGAGTACAGCAGTAGGTTTTATAAACTACTTATGGAGGAAATTAATTTAATTCCACTTTAAAGTTAGACAACAATGCTTCTTTTAGCTAGCTGTAAAGAACTTTGACAGTGAATTACTCCAAAACTGCAAAGTAAAAGTGTTTCATATTAGTTGTATAAGAAATTTGAACGTCTTGTTTGTTTTAAATATTTTAAATAATTTAAACATGGACCCATGAACCAGTCAAAGAAGAATTTCTGTCACCACTTGGGACAGACAATAAACATCTGTCTGTCTGTCTGATATAAAAGATACTAAATCCAGCAGAACAGGTTTTGTAAACTTTTTATTGAAGAAACTGTTTTTATTGTTCTTTACATTCAGACAAAAAATGTTTCTTATTGCTTATTATCTTATTATGTGAAAGGAACTTTGGTATTGAAATACTGAAAAACTACACAGTAAAAGTAGTTGATAATATTTGTGCAAGTTCTGGGAGCCATAAATATTAAGAATGTTAAATGTTGTATTTTCTGTTTATTGGATTGTTATTACAGTGATTATGGTTTAGGTTGGTCACATGGTTATGGGCGGTGGTTCTCTAGTTTAATTAAGAAACCTGTGATGTGTGTGTGTGTGTTTTGGTCTGATAGAGAGAGGGTGTGTGGGTCGCCTTATTCTTTGTTGACCGCCACCTTAGTTAATCGCTGTGATTTATTTATTTGCCTTTGGATTAAGTCAGTACACGTTGTATTAAGTTACATTTATTATTTTGTAATAAAGTTATAAAACGTATAATTTTGGATCTTAGCAGATTTTTTATATGAGCGTCGGACAAAGAGGAAAGGCCCAACGTCAGCCTCTTTTTTGGTGGTTTTTGAAGTCATTACACAAGTAATATATGAAGTACTGAGTCCAGTAGCACATGTTGAGCTACGTATAGAAGTTTTATTTCTTTTTTATCATTATTATTATTGTTTGTTTTACAGTTTTTCTCAGTTTCTTTGGTGCATTTCACACATCAGATTTAACGTTTGCACAGCAGTTAGTTTCAAAACAATTAGTGCAAACTGCAGAACCTTGTGCACAACCTGCAAATGTGTCATTTGCTAAAAGTAGATAGTTCATTCCTTAAAATCAAGTATTTATGTCAATGAAACTGTCAGAGCCATCAAAATGAAAACTCCTATCACCATCGAGTATGAACTAGGTACTCACATGACTTAGTCATGTTTTCATTATGACAGTCTAATCTCTTAAGTGTTTTTAATTACAAAAAAGTCAGATGTCAGAGACACTAAAATGACCAAGACAGCACTACATAGATGTGCAGCCATTTGAAAACTGTAGTAAAGTTACACATTTCTGTTAGTATTGTAACTGAATACATGACAGAGAATACATTATTATTTTCTCACATTTTCACTTCATACAATGTTTGCCATCTTACAGTAATGTGTTCACAGCATCATGCAAAAAAAGCTCTTCAGTCATTATACGACAAACTTACAGTAAGCGAAGTAGTAACTTGGTAGAGTGGTGCACAACTGTAAACAATATACTAACAGTACATACATGTACAGTAAATTATATGTAAATACAGTACATATTACTCTACCGTATGTTACTGAACATGCTAAATCACTCACATATTTTCATCGCCACCATATTTGGTTGTCATCCCTTGCGCTGCAGTAAGGAAAGTATCTCCTTAAGCGATGAATCTCTGCAGGACTCTGCTGTGACCTCATTGCATCCTGCATCCATGGCTACTTGGACAGCCATTCGTATGTGGACGCTGTTCGTATACCTTCCACCTCTGGGCAGAGAAAAGCACCTCCATTGGATTTAGTGAAAGATAAGAGTCAGCTGAAATAAATTATTCAATTTAAGAGACATTTTCAAGAAAAAAAATAAAAATAGTTATAAAATTTGCTTGACAGATTTTGACAACTAGTTTAACATTTTCTGTATGTAATGACTCAAACAATGAAATGAGGACTATTTGTTTTATATGGAATGACTATTCAGCATTCACAAGTATAGTTAATTTTGACTGACATGACATTAACAAATAATAATGTTATAAAACAGCAGAGAGTTGTATGAAAGCAACTGATGCATGTCCAAAAGCATTTGCAGTTTGTTGGAAGGAATGAGAAACTGCTACTATGATGTGCACAAATGACTAAATGTTGTGGAGGTTGAACTAACTGTTGTGCAAATGTAAATAGTGATGAGAGAAATGCACCAAAGCGACTGAGAAAAAAAGTAAATTAAATTATTAAAGTTAATAAGTTGCTTACATTATCATGTCTGCAGGTCACTAACTGCACTCGTAGGGAGCAAAGATGAAACTCACATCCTCACTCAGAGGACATGATGTGTTGAGGTGTGACCAGTTACAGCTGCTGGATTTTGGCAAACTGTGGTTTTATGGATGAAGAGACCTGCAGTGATGTTTGAAGGAAGGTTTACTGTGTTGATAAAATGCTGGAAATTTCAGATGCAGCAGCACAGCGACACCTACTGGTTTCCAGTATTTACAGCAGCTCTTCATCACTGATGCTGAAAAACTTCAACACCTCACTGAACTTCATCATTTTCATCATTTTCATTGTAAAAGTTTTCATCCTAAAATATAAAATACTTTAGTCCAGACACAGTTAATGTAAATTTATTCATTTAGATATAAAAACTGTTTATTTGCCATATTTTTCATTCCTGATGTGATTAAATCAAACTGACATGATGAATTATTAATATTCTTCATTTAACTGCAGTTCTGACGTAACATCTTCAGGTAGGAACTGCAGTAAAATTACTTTTTGATTTGCAATTTTTCAGTTCTAACACAAAAACTACGAGGAAAATCCTAAATTTAAACTTCATTTGTTCAAACCATCATTGAAGAGGCGCATATTCAAAGGAAATTAGTTTCAATGTTTTTATTAACCTGCTATTCAGAAAAACATGAACACATAAAGAAAGTGATGCTACACACACATTTAAAAGAAACTGGAAAGACACACAGAAATGTTTAGAGAATATACAATTAATACTGTTTTTAGATTCTTGTACAGTCAATCAATCTTGACAGGTAAGAGTGTCAGGATTGGGTATATAACACACACACACACACACACACACAAACACACACACACACACATATATATATATATATATATATATATATATATATATATATATATATTTATATATACATATATTTATATATACATATATATAGAAGCCTGCCATACAGAATTCCACAAGCGTTTTACTGGAGAAGAAACACATGTAACAGATAAACTACGGTAAATGTAAAGTACATAAAGTATAACCAGCCAAACAGAAAAACAATATGTACACCCCTACAGGAGGCTCCACTCCCACGCAGTAATAAAGGCTGCAGGATGTTGGATGAAACCAGTGGTCTAATTAAAAATGGGATTCTCATCCTGTCTTGTCAAATCTGACCTTTGTTGTTTGGATCTTCCTCTTTAAACTTTGTAAGAGAAAATAACAGGACTAAATATTCAGGTCATACATGTATAAATACATGTTAACATGTTTCTCCACACAAAGAAAATATAAACTGAATTGGGATAAAATGTGTTTCAGTGTAAACATTTTATAAACATGTTTCTTTTTGTTAAATTTGTTCATCAGTACTCACCAACTTTCAGATCGATGTTTCCTTTTTTCACCCGACAGTTAAGATTAGGAACAAAACAGGTGTAAATTCCTGCATCTTCTTCAGTTACTTTACTCAGTTTGAGGGAAATGTTTCCATGAGTCATTTCATTATGGAAGAGAGAAGTTCTGCCTTTAAACCTCTGATCTTGATTATCTTTATCATCTTTAAGATTTCGATATAAGTGCACCATAGTTTTGTTCCATCTCCACTCCACAGCCAGAGATGTTACATCAAACGGAGGATCCAGGTGGCATGGTAGAACCACATCCTGACCCGACTCTGCTGTAACTGGATCAGGTGAGCCGATCACTTCAGACTCTCCTGGAAAAACAAACATTTAGATGAGAACTTTGTTTCCTAAAACCATTAAAGTCAAAGATGACTGAGCAGCTGCTGCTTCATCAGAAACATGTAAAGTGTGTTTTGTTAGTTTTGTAAAGTTAAGGACTTCAGTTTTGTTTCTAGCAGCAATAAGTATTTCTGTGTAATAAATGATTTAATAAAAACCCCTGATCCATTAGACAAAGCAGCTGATGTAAATCACTACTTTACAGCTTTACAGTGTTTTAGTTTCTATTTATGCACATCGGTTTAACCTTATTTATTCTGTCTGAATCTTATTTACCCACATTGTCTTTTTACATGTAACTTTGTCTTTTAACGTGTCTTTTAAATACCTGACACTGTTTCCATAGTAATGCTCACTTTTATTGTATATTGTTATGCAGTGACAGTAAAGACATTCTATTATTCTATTCTACTCTATTTAGATCAGTAGCTGCTTCAGGATGGATATAACCTTCTGAAAAGATGATGCAGCCACCGCTGGGTGGCCTTCATTTTGGCCCTTATACTGTCACATATAAAAGAGTCATCCGAATGTCTCCTCTCCTCATCTACAACTTTATGTAAATGTAACAATGACAGTATCACCTCTTTACTGGATCCCAGTACATATCAGCCATCTCCACCATAATATCAAGTATCTGAGGGTGTCTGATTGTGTCAGACCAAAATTTTCCTCTTTTTTTCTTATTGGTCAGTGGTTGTTTGGGGGAATTTCGCCCCCTAGTGAACATTTGTTGTAACTGCATGACGTTGTCCAGGTGGTTTGATCCACTTGACTGAAGTGCAGCGTGAAAGCAAACCAAACCAATGGAAGATGCAAAGTTTTTAGGAATTCAAGTTATTGAACAGAGTCCTCCAGACTATCCTGGTGTGGTTTTGTCCTCATCTCCTCTGCAGCAGCAGCTCTTTCTAACAGCCCTCTAACACTGTCATGCTCCAACCTGAGCTTACCTGGACGTCTGTACTCTGACTTACAGCTTATTACCTGTACCAAGTACTTTGCTGCTGAAGGTAGAAGCTGTGATCACATGTTGTACATTTCCATTTTTAATATTTGGACAATATTTTGGAAACTCACCAACAATGAGACCAACGTAACAACTCTTCTCCACTGAGCCGACCTGAAAGGAGCACTTGTATCTTCCAGAGTCGGAGAGTTTTAAAGAAGAAAGTTGGAGTGACAGATTTCCTTTACGGAGACCTTCAGAGAACAGAGACGTGCGTCCTTCAAACCTCTCCATTTGTTCTCCAGGAACGTCTTTTTCACCTTTACGAATGTGTACAACATCACTCTGCTGAGTCCATTTCACTGTGTTGTCTGTTGCGTCCTGCTGGGGCTCGAGGTGACACTGTAGAATGATGCTGGAGCCGCAGAATGATACTACCGGCTCAGAGGAGCAAAATATCTCAGTTTCAGCTGGAGAAAGAAAACAAATAGTTCATAGAAATCAGACAAACCTCTGTCCAGCAATAATATCATCAAAGAAAAAACCTTGACTATGTTTAAATGTAGTTTACAATGGTGCTAAATTATGACGGAAAAGACTTCAGTCTGCAACAATAATGAAAATATAAGTTATTACAACAATGAATCAAAATATAAAAATCAACAAATATTTTAAAGAATCACTTAAATGAGCAAAATAAAGAAACAACAGGATTAAATACTTTTCCCTGACATGAATAAAACTTGTTCATCATTATAAACATTTTCGTTCATTCTGGTGATTTTTTTATGTCTCAGTCTGTCCGTCATTTTGTCTGTGAGTGCATATGACACGATTCTTTGTAAGAACATCTCTTTTCAACAGTTTAAAGTTTTAATGCAACTTTTTATCCAGAAAATGAGACTCAAACATCACAGAATGCATCATTACTTTTTGTAACAGCTATTAGATTTAAAATGTGGGTTTAATGTGACTTACTGGGACATTTTTGTCCTAAAACATAAGGACAACAACAACAGTGCCTTTAAGTAATCAAGTTGCCATTTAAAGGGTTAAAACTGTATAATTCTATGAATGTTTTGGTAGTTTTAAGCAGAGCAGAAGTTATTTTTAGACATTTATGCCCCCAAAAAAGCAGAGAAGATATTAATCTGTAAAGTTTTACATCAGTTCTTCAGAAGTGGACATTTCTGTCCATTATTAATTAAGAGGATAGTAAATTAAGCGGATGCCTGAGAGTTAACAGAGAAAATTTACTTTGGGAAATAAAGAAAACTGTAATGTAAAATATGGAAATCTCTTTGTTGGGCGGCCAAGAGGACAAAGGAGTTTAACTTAAGGAACCAAAATGGCAGCTGCCCTGACGTCACATCTTCATTACATGTATTATCCCCAAGTACTTCCCAAGTTCCTGGGTGTGCACGTTACAGAGGACCTCTCCTGGACCATCAACACCACATCACTGACCAAGAAAGCCAACCAGCACCTCTACTGCCACCACAACCTGAGGAAAGCTAGAGCCCCGCCCCCATCATGTGCACTTTGTACAGAGGCATCATGGAAGGCGTCCTGACCAGCAGCATCACCATGTGGTACAGCACCTGCTCCACGTCCTGCAGGAAGACCCTCTAACATATCATGATAGCAGCTAAGAAGATTGTCGGTGCCTCTCTTCCCTCACTGCAAAACATCTACACCTCTCGCCTCACCCTTAAAGCCCTCTGCATGGTGAGAGATCCCCCACCCGTCACACAGCTTCTTCAGCCTGCTGCTATCAGGAAGGAGACTGTGGAGCCTGCGGACCAGGACCAGCAGCCTGAGGGACAGCTTTGTCCACCAGGCTGTCAGGACACTGAACTCTCTCCCTACTCTCCCTGGTCTCTTTATCCAGACTGATGTTGTGTTGGGAGAGAAGAGACTGTAGCGAAGACAGTCACTAAGACACTGTTAGCAATATCAACTTTAGTCAAATTTATTATTGGTGTTAATAATTTTCACTGTTAGAAGCTTCATTGTTTGGTTTTTATCTTCTTTACTGAGCTGTAGAGAAGAGTTCTCTGGTTTGTCAGGCAGGTATGAAGCTGGACTGCTGCCACAGAGAAGGATGCTAAGTTGCTATGGTAACCTTCATGAATATGAAACCTGAGGGCACATTCACTCTGGCCCTGTTTGGCCTGCTTTAAACTAGTGTGCCTCTAGAGAGAGAGTGGCGCCATCTCCGTTCACTGCAATGGTTCAGTTTTTTTCACAGTAATGGCGGCGTATGGAGCCCCTCAAAAGTTCCCGGAAGTTAGCAAAAGCTAAGCGACGGTCAATGTATTTCAATGGAGCAGATTGTCGGAGCTACACTTCTTCAAGGTAAGATGTTTTAATAGTCATATTTCCATATCAGTTGTGCATCGAAATCAACTTGACAGGAATAATTAAATATGTTGACGGATTGTCACCGTCTAGATTAATATATTTAGAGATTATAAACCGATAAAAGTTTATGCTAGCACACTGATAGCAACAGGTGCCACAGGCTGATGAATGTAAATTCTGTTCGTCAGTATAAATTGATCCAACGCCGTTGATAGCGAGGTTAATGTGTAGGGAGAGCGATTGTAGTTACATTTTTATTTAATTTTAATGTATTTATAAGGCTGTGGAATTATGGACAAAGATATGAAGATGAATACACAGTATTAGATAGCACAATACTCTTAGTATATATGTTTACAATCTTTGCAACTATAAAACCTAACCTGTTAAATGTAACAAACATGTTAACCTTAAGAACTTAACAAAATATACACATACAAAATAAGTGGCTGATTGTACTTGAGTGCATTTGCTGCACTAGACAGCACTCAGCACTCTCCCAGTGTGCAGGATGAGAGCAGAGAAGCAGAGAGATGCTTAAGGGAAGTATATCACTCTTCCCTCGTGCAGCATTGTCCTGAAGAACTTTCAGCTGTTCTGGGGTTGCCTGACGTTAACTGGGATACTGTTCTTCTTCACCTTCCTGGTTTGGCCACTTTTAAGTGTTGTTTCCTGTCTTTTTTTTCTACATTCCGCAACCTCAACCATATAAATCTCCCTGTGATGTGTTCTCTGTGTTTAATTTAAAAATAAACTTCCCAATGATATGGTCTTTGAAAATGTGTAAATGCATTGTTTTAATATGATTACCGCACATATTTTTTTGTTTTCACAGTCCCTGATGGTGGTCAAATGTATCCTGCTGACTTTGGCCATCCATATTTTCCTTCTGTCCCTGTCTTTGGGGAAGCCATACATACGCACGCCTTTCTCTGAGCGATTGGAGCATCCCCATGCAGCACAGCATACCATGGTGAAGACTGTATTCAAGGATAGCAGAGAAAAGAAATGGCTAGACATGCTGATCTAGTCGAGTTTTATGCTATTGTAAAGGAATTCTTTTAGGTATTAAATGCATTTGGAAAACAAAGGGTGTTTGTCTGATTTATTATGTATATATAGGGAGTAAGTCTTGGGATAGTTACAAATAGTGATAGAAAAACATGTATTTTCCATGAATTGAAATCAAAATTTTATTTATTTGCCATGGATTTTCTGTAAGAACACATTATATTGTGAGTCCAGACTTGTGTAGTTATCAGTCTGCCTCAGTCAAAATAAGTCTTAAGACTTAAAAGCAATTCACACAAGTAGATACTAATAAGTAAGAATAGATAACCCATTTATTTGAAATGAATTGGGATCTAAATTTTATTTATTGGATATAGATTTCCTGTAAGAACAGTTATCATTATGCTGTGAGCCTAGATTTATTGTGTAGTCACTTGGTAAATCATTGTTGTCACCTGTTGGTATGCCTCAGTCAAGTCTGAAAGATAAAGTTAAAAAAAACAGAAAATATTACGATTTACATTGCTGTTGATGTCATACAGGTTTAGTAAACCTTTGATGATTCATATCAATGAACACAACTATAAAAATATTGCAAAGCAAAGCCTTCATTGATCATTATTTACCGATTATCGTAGTTTTCTTATTATTTTGTATTGGCCGCCAAGCACTTCCTGGAACTTTTGGAGGCTACATGGACCACATGATCGGCGAGCGTTTTGAGCTTCCGGTGACGCCACTCTCTCTTTAGAGGCACTCTACTTTAAACAAACCCTGGTCCACTTCCATGGATAGTACGGGCCATCCAGGGAACCAAACAGAGGAAGTGATGTGGGGCATGTCATAGAGCAGCATGCTGGTTAACTCGCTGTCTCTCCTGCTGCTCATACTGGACAGATTGTGGAGAAAACTGCTTTAGGTTTGAACACTAAAGAAACAGAAACTCCAAGACTGGAAAAACTTATTGTTGCTCCATTGTTTACTGGTGGTGAACCAGCTGTTTTCAGTCCTGGTCAATGAATGAGACAATTTTTCTTCTTTTTTCTTATTGGTCAGTGGTTGTTTTGGGGACACACACACCCTGGACTCTGACAGACCCCACCAACACTTGAACTTTTTACACCCTCAGGAACAAGCACACAGCAACTTTAATAACTTTCACCAGACCATAAGCTAACTGTAATTTGCATGTCTATTTATTATCACGTTTAATTTACTAAGTGATGGTACTTGTGTTGTTTGTTTTGTAAAGAATGGTGCGCGTCTGGTAACTGGTGGAATATGCTGCTGTGTCCTCTGTCAGAAGGAGACTCACATCCAGAGACTGACTTCTATATAGAGCGGTTTTTAATCACCATACAACGGTGGCATTACAGAGATTATGGTGTGGATTCTAAAGGATAAAAAGCATTTAAAGAAACATAAATACAAATTAACATATTTAACTACGTCAATATAAAACAGCCATATTATAATGAAATTACAGTGCTACACTGTCATGTAAATAAGCTGCATTGATGTTCCAAAGGCGGAATATAAAATGAAGAATGAGCCCACAAGTCGCCACTAGATGGCACTCCAAGACCAGAAATGAAACAACATAACAAGAAGGAACACGTTACTTCACCGTAGCAATAACATATTTCAGGAGACATTAAATGGAGGAAATGTTACTACATATTAATGAAAGCAGAAATTAGCGAACATATGGCTTATTATGTTTCTCTGTTCGTCCTCTACATGCTGCAGAACTGACAATAAAGGTGACTTTTATAGATAACAACAAAGAATATTCTGTGTTTTAAGTTATAACAAACTTATAACAAACGTTATCTGGTGGCAGCATTAGCTTCTGTACATTTAGCATTTAGCATGTTGCTAGTACATAACTGATGGACTGAGTCACTTCCTGGATAAAAAAACAAAAAAAAAAAACAAAAACAAAAACGTTGGGAATGCCAAGATTGATTTGTCTTAATCTTATTACCGGACTTTCACTGAAGCCTTTTAGCATTCGGTATTTTAAGTTATAACTTGTTAAATTGAGCCGAGTAAACTACCGGACCAGATCTGACTAGACCTGGTCAAGTCTATGGCAGTTGAGCACAAAAAAAAGAAAGAAAAAAACGAGATTTGGATAGAAACTCCCTCTGCGTGCGTTGTGTTTTGTTGTAACAATAAATGGAAGAAACATGCTTTTATATATTTATTCAGATGACAAAGAAGGAGGAGTCAGGACATTTCGACAGTTTGAGAAAATAAAGTTGTAACTTGAATATTTAATATTTTCTACTTGTTGCTAAGACTTTAGCAGAAAGCAGAATTATTGAATGATTAACAGAAGAATCCCACAAAAACTAAATAAGCTCGTCCCTGTCTCTAATGATCCACTTTATTAAAACACAGCTTCACTTTGACTATTTATGTATTATTTGTTTAGTCCTTTGTATCTGACGTGTTTTGGGGCCAAACCAAAAGATGATGGAGATTAAAATAGACATTAAAAGAGAAAAGACTACTTGGGTCTAACAGGGAGATATTTTCTAACTTACCTGTAACTTGTTCCGCGACTGACAGCAGACTGTAGCATCCAGTCCAAAAAAGCAGCTTAAACATCATCATTTCTAACCGCTAAAAGAGCAGATTTCATCCGCTGTTCAACAAATAAAGGCCGTCGATCAGTTTTCACACCGTCCGACTCCGTCAGGATCTGTTACCTCTACCCTCGCCCACAGGAAAAAGGGTGGAGTCAGTGGCGCTTTCAGGGAAAAGCACGTCTACGTATCTCCATGCCTCTACCACACACTCACGTTACTAAGGTTCTACGGATAGCAGCAGAGCACAAAATAGACTTTATCGATTTTTTTTAATCTACTGCTTCAGTTGGGGCTGGAGAAAGTTAAAGTCATTGTAACGTGTTTGCTGTGTTTTCTCATTGTTAACACAACCAAAGACTTCTGTCCACAATTATATTATTTGCAACATTGTTGTAGGTGCTTTGTGAGAAGTTTGATTTGGTTATAAACAAAGAATCACACTTAGTGTTTATTTGTGTTATGTATGAAAACTTTAGGTTTATTCAAATAAAATTATTATTTAAACCTATTTGATTTACCATTTCACAGTGTGTTTTCCTGACTGTATTGGGCTACATTCTTTCTGCAGGAATGCAGCTTCATACATTTTGCCAAGAGAGAGCTCTGTTAAGTCATATTGTTGTGGGGAAACAATATCTGATGGGTTTCTACTGACTTGTCTTCAGTCCACTGGTAGCTTCTCTAAGTTTGATCCCTCTAACACAAAGTATCTTCATTGTAGCCAGAGCGAAACATATTCTGACGGCTGAGGCTCACCTGTCAGGTACCCCTGTGTTTAAAGGGTGAAGATGTTTCCACATCTGTCAGTGTATTTCTACTAACTCATTTTCAGTCCAGCAGTAGCTTCTCTGAGTTTCATCCCTCTAACACAAAGTATCTTCATTGTAGCCAGGGGGACATGCACTCTGATGTTTAAGGTCGACCATGTTCAATGAAAGTCAGCTGATGTTAATAAACTTCAAGATCAATACATTTTTTGCCTGGATGACTGAAAATCTACACAGAATTAGCCTACTGTCTCTATATAAATATGTTCATGATGACAATGAACACACAGTACAGATCTCACCATCATAGAACAAGTTTTAGATTAAACATAGCCACAGAAGCCAGTGAGACAGCCTTAATCTACATGGAAGTTCCTCAACTTCCTTTGGCCAACTTGTTAAGTATCTTTGAAAAAACTATATGAATGTTTACTAAGGCCATTTGTTGTACAGTCAAAGTTAGAGAGTGCTCATCATATTATTTTAATTTAGGTTTTATTGTTCATGCTGCCATCTGTATAATTTTAGATGAAAAAAAAAATCATTGCATCACCTTAAAAATCATTCTAATTTTCTTTTAGTGTTTAAGGGTTTTCCACAATAACATGTAGAAAGACACTGTTATATCTACATATGTATGCGTATATAGTGCTTAAAAAAGCAACAACCCTCTCTGGAACTTTGAATATCTATTTCTAGGCCTTTAAAAATGTGCACACAGGGATTGTTAGCAGACAGTTAAGTGCCAGAAGTTGCACATCAAGTAAACCACAAGACTACTTCATTAATGTTTTTTTTTTTTTAAGATTCATTTTCATATTTGCACGTAGTATATGTCACTTATGTGATTGCATAACTATTTTAAAGCAGTTTTCAATTATTTGCACAAAGTTATTTTCAAACTAGTCCACACCGTTTGCTACCTGCAACTGGGCTATGTGCACACAACGTTACATTTTACATCTGAGCAGACAAGAATTACATGTGGAGTTCCCCAAGGTTCCATCCTGGGGCGTCTTCTGTTTAACATCTACATGCTCCCACTGGCACAGATTATAAAGAAAAACGAAATTAGTTACCATAGCTAAGCAGATGACACACAGATATATATTACAATGTCACCAGGAGATCGAGGCCCTGTACAGGCTCTTGGGAAATGGATTGAAGAGATTAATGACTGGATGTGTCTGAACTTTCTCCAGTTAAACAAAAACAAAACTGAGGTGATGGTTTTTGGAGCCAAAGAGAAATGATTAAGTGTCACCTCAGAGCTTCAGTCTATACACCTAAAAACCACCAGCAAGGCCAGAAATCTGGGTGTAGTGATGGACTCAGACCTTAACTTTAAGAAACACATTAAGGGAATTACAAAATCAGCCTACTATCACCTTAAGAATGTATCAAGGGTAAAAGATCTGATGTATCAGCAGGACCTGGAAAAACTAGTCCATGCTTTCATCTTTAGTTGGCTTGATTATTGTAACAGTGGTTTTACAGGTTCTACCTAAAAAATCAATTAGACGCCTGCAGCTTATTCAGAACTCTGCTGCTCGAGTCCTCACTAAGACCAAGAAAGTGGACCACATCAGTCCAGCTCTGAGGTCTTTACACTGGCTGCCTGTTTGTCAGAGAATAGACTTTAAAGTTCTGCTGGTGGTCTATAAAGCTCTGAATGGTTTAGGACCAAAATACATCAGTGATCTCTTGACCCAGTATGAACCTACCAGAACCCTCAGGTAATCTGGATCCAGTTTCTTATAAGTCCCCAGAGTCAGAACCAGACATGGAGAAACTGCATTCAGCTTCTATGCTCCACATGTCTGGAACAAACTCCCAGAAAGCCTCAGATCAGCTCAAACACTCAGTTTATTTAAATCCAGGTTGAAGACCCACCTGTTCTCTGCTGCATTTCTCTAGTTTGTATTTAGAAGTCCATATCTGCATTTGGTTCTTTTATGCTGAAATCTTAACTTTATTTCTTTATTTGAGCTTTTTCCTGCTGTTTTTATGTAATCAATTTTATCTTTTTTAATGCACTTGTATTTTTTTTCTTTTTCTCTTCCCCTGCACCTTGCTGTAATGTATTATGTTTTATGTAAAGCACTTTGAATTGTCTTGTACATGAAATGTGCTAAACAAATAAATTTGCCTTGCCTTGCCTTGCCTTTATTGATCTGGCAAATTAGATAAGAAGTCACAGAACAGTGAAAAACCTGCAGAAGAGGTATGTGAAGGCCCATCTAAATCCTGAACAGCCTTATTGTGCAAAGTGACAATTATAAGCTTAACTCGCCTTAACGTTTTCACAGAGTCAAGCTAATTAACCTATTTGAGTCATCCCTGCTAGGCAAATGCTACAGGTGACTCCAAATTTATATTCTCCCTTTTATGTTACTATTTTGCAATGAAATGTTTTAAAAAGGCTACATTATAAATGCAGTCTGTACATTTGATTTTTCCAATGTGTTTTTTGAAGGTAAACCATCCATTTGAACTAGTGGGGATGGACATCGTTGGTAAACCAGCCAATACAGAGGCTGGAAACATGCACATCTGCATGATGGTGGACTACTTCACTAAGTGGTCTGAGGCATTTGCCCTCCCTGCAAAAACGGCTGCAAATGTTGCCGAGTTCATTATCAAGTTCTTCTATCGTTTTGGGGCCCCAAAACGAATTTTGACTGACCAGGGACAAGAGTTTGTTAACAAGGTTTGTTGGATTTTGGATGTTGTTACAGTACATAACAATGTAGTTCCGGGTGGTGCTGGAATAGGTGGGAGATTTTACACCGGGATTACAAAACAAAGGGTCTTCATAGGATTACTGCAATAATTGCACGTATTCATGTTTATTGTTGATCAACAGGTAAACACAGAAGTGTGCAAAACTCTGGGCATTAAGCGTAGCCTTTGTGCACCTTATCACCCACAGACAAATGGGCTTGTGGAAAAGTTAAACGGGACCATACAAAGGTAATTTTAGTTTTCTTAATTACTATATATTTGTTTGGTTTGAAAATATGTTTAATACTTGGTATATGCCATATCCACCATATCCGCCATGCCACCAAATCTGGTGCTGTTATGCATTTTAAACATAATGTTTAAGTACATTGAACCTAAATCTACTGTTCTCATCAAGAATCACCTTTCCAAAACCTAAAACATATTATAAAATCCATTCAAGCTGGTTTATAATTATAATCCTGTGCTAAAACAACATAAAGCCACAAATTTAATATATTTCTGATATTAAGATAACATGGATTCAAACTATAATTTAAAGAAGCTGGCTCCGTTATTGATGTAATTTAACTTTTTAGGGCACTGTGCAAACTTGCCCGTGAACGGTGGGATGAGTATCTGGACTCAGTGATGTTTGGACTAAGAACCAAAAAACGAATCACAACCAAGTTTTCACCTTTCTTCCTTCTGTTTGGAACTGAGGCTCAATATCCTTCTGAGGTGCCTTGAAGACCACGAGGTTGGTTTAAAGAGTAAACCATGATGAAGACTCTGTTTTGAATTACAGGTTGACTAAACTGTAGCTCATTACTGATAAAGCATTGGTTGTTAGAAGTACATTCTCTGTTAGCTATACACAATAGTTTATGACAGAAATGAAGTATTACACAGTACTACACAACTGTCGGCTAAATATTAACGTTATTTTCCTTTATCTTCTCTTCCTCCTCCCTCCATCTCTGTCTGAGACACCCTCTCCTGAAGCTCACAGGCTGCACACCTGACCTGACTCAGTTCTTCCGCCAGGATAAAAGTCAGCAGAGACCCACTGATATGTATATATATGAACATTCGCCACCGTGTCCTACAAACTGACACAGATACACACCCCTACCTGCTCCACCTGATGCTCTATATGATTCAAGTGAAGAAACAAGGACAGAAGAATCTCCAGCATTTACCACCAGAGTTTCTTTGCTTCGAGTTTCAAAGAGACTGAAACCAGATGTTTGATGGACGTGTAAACATCTGCCTTTGGATGGTAGAACACCATCCTCCACAACGCTCCTGATCATGCGTTTATTCAGAGGACAAACCAGAACAAGGGCTCTTCAACCAGCTGGCGTGGTCGCTGGGCTCTGAGGGGTGAACAGAGAGGTGGGTGCTGGGGGCCCGAGGTTGGAAAACCATCCGTTTCTACTGACCAGAGAGAGAGAAAATCCATGTGGTGAAAAGGGTCATTGGCCATGATATCAATGAGGCAGTTTGCCATCTGACTGATCCGCGGCAGAGCTGACTCGGAGATGGAAACAGTTAACACAATGATGGTGAGATTGTTCTGATTTCATACCACAAATAATTAACGATTTGATTCAAAAGCCTACATTGAAGTTAAACAGATTTACATCTTTATGGAAAGAGAGTGCTAAAGAGTAAGCAGAAGAAAGCTTCATTTCTACACATTTCATACACAAAAGACTCGTTCACAGCTGGAACAAGAGACTCATACATGTACACACATATTTACATGAACAAACACACGCACGCTCACTGCAATGAAGTACCTGCTTGCTATGATCACATGACAACATGACATGAGCTACTAACCCTGTCTTGTTTTGTTTTCATGATTTAGAAAGAACAGAACATGTTTAGCGAGTTGGTGGCAACAATCTTTCTTCAGTTATTTAACACTGGTCAGCTCATTGTTTTTAAAATAACTGTATTAACTGTCATCAAACGCAACTGTATGCAAATTATTTTCAAGTAAAATAAAGAAAATCTTAAACACTAAAACAACAAATGTTGAGATGAAATTACTTTTAGGTCATTGTTAGCTCTGCATTAAAACAAGAAAATGCATTATAAAATGACTACTGAGATACCGCAAGAAAATAAAATCTATTTCTTAGTGGTCTGATATCCATGGATATTCTAAAATGATTCGCTTATTAAAAGAAAAGAAAAAAAGAAAAGAAGGATCTTTAAACAGAATAAAAGAAAAGAGCTGCTCGAGCAAATTTGGCTGATGGACACAATTATTCAAAGAAATTCTAATTGGGTTTGATTCCATATCATCTTGGATTAATAAAAAAATCTTCAAAACAATTTATGTTTTCCAAACAATTTTAAAATGAACTTTAAGGATCCTCATGACTGCAGGAAAATTGACCTGCTCTGATTTGGCCTTTCTACACAGAACGAGTGATGAGACTTTGACAAAGTTTTCTGACTCTGACCTGAAGACAGACGACTGATGGACTGATATTAAATGAACTTTTCTTCCAGCAGGTTCTTATCCAGGATTGCTTCCACAAAAGGCTGATTGCTGTTTTATAATACTGCTAACGCTGATGCCATTAACAGTTACACACATTTATTTTCCTGAAAAGCAGGACTGATAATCTGTTTACAGGAGACATCTACACTAAATCTCTTTTGTAAAAATGTGTATGTGCATTTCAAAATCAGACATGATATTGACCCTTATGACATTTTGGGATAAACTTTTACAGGTGGAGAAAATGATCACTATGTACATGTGTGCTTTTGCTGTTTAATGCATGTTGTCACATTACTGATGATGATTGTTTTCACAGGGGGAACCAACGCAGTCAACCCCAGGGTTCAGTCATACAAGAATTTTATTCATTACTTAAATTTCTTTTTACAATGGTCACAAAAGTCAGTAAAAATAAACCGCAGCTGTGGAAAGAAGAGGTCAAATATTTTAGACCACATTCTAAGTGATGAAGACAAACACATTGGCATTGAAAGGAAACAAGCTATTTTAAAAGCTCCACAGCCTGCTACTAAAAAGCAAATGATGTCATTTTTGCAGAAACTGGATCCCAAATTATGCTGAGCTCACTAAGCCACTGACTGCTCTTATCTATGATGAACCCAAAGCAATGACAGACAAATTAAAATGGACTCCAGAAGCTGAAAAAGCTTTTACACACCTAAAACATGTTTTGACTAGGTACTGGCTTTTCCAGACTACAGAAAAGAGTATATTCAGACTTTTGACTCTAAAGATGGACACATGACCTTAATATTGTTGCTGTCTTATGGAGACAAATTAGGACTAGTAGCTTTAAGTGAAGCCTGTAAATTAGCTAAAGGACAAAAAGTGACTATCTATACTGACAGTCAATACGCTTTTCCACTATCCATGTTTTTGTACAACAATGAAAAATAGAGCAATGATAACTTCTACCGGAAAGCCGGTCAATCATGCAAAACTACTAGAAGAATTATTATTGGTAATAAAACTTCCAAAACAACTTGCTCTTTATAAGTGTGCAGCACATACAAATACCAAAGACTATATTTCTTTAGGAAATGCCAGAGCTGACTTGGCCGGAAAAGCTGCAGCTCAACAATAGAATCTCATATTGCTCTCTGAAACAACAACGATCGATTTACAAATTCTAAGAGATATGCAACAACAAGCATCCCCAAATTCTAAAAAAAAACACAGTGGACAGCGATATGCTGTACACAACAAGAGGACATTTATAAATGACCTGAAGGAAAATATATCCTCCCAATAAATCTTTACAGATGGGCAGCAATATTGAGCCATGGGCCTTGCCATGTCTCAACACGGGGGATGATGGATAAATTCACTGCAAATGGTTTCACAAATTATTCAAAAAATTTTTGTGCAGCATGCCCAACATGTGCTAAACATAAGGCCCAGGGCAACACTAGACCAAAACTAGAATACTGTCCTCCAAGTACAGAACCAGTAGTTCATTTCGCATAGATATGATTGAGGTTAACCAACGTAAAAGGAGTAACACAACCTGATATGATGATGATTTCTAGAACATGGACAGACAGAAATGTGACTGAAGCTGCAGCAGGAAGGACTGACCCAAAGACAGACACAGAAAAATTTACTGAAGAAAATAGAGACTTGATTAATAGTTACAGACTAATGACCTGGAGATTGAGAGAGCTTTTAAGAAAACTCTAGGACCCCACTGGATACATGTAAGTAAAAATGAACAAAGTGCTGTTTTACCCCAGAAAATGATGCACTTAACCTTAGGTTGACAAACCTACTTAAAAGTATAACAATTAAATGGACTCGTACAGTAGACTGGACTATTATAATTAAGACCACACAAAAGGAGGACAGAGAGGATGGGGTGGATGGCAAAATAGCAAGAGAAAGACTGGAGAGGGAGAAAGGTGTTACACTTGTGGAAATTTAGGACACTGTTTATGATATTGTCATGGTTTAGAGCAAACATGACTATAGGAAGTGATGAAGGGCTGAGGAAAGTAGAAGAAGATTTTAAACTTAGATAAGATCCTTTTTACAGCACATAAGGACCCTCAAATAACATTGTTGGTTTATCTTTGTTTTAGTTTGCTATGCTAATGGAGACCTGCAAAAGAAGAAACTGACACAGTCACTCAAAATTAACTGACCCTAATACTGGAAAATACATGTAGACTTTGTAGTATTTTCACCCAACTGTCCCATGATTTTTCTGGGACAAGATTTCATGTTCCACTTAAAAATAGGCATGGGCTGGATCTTGGTGCTGTTCTTTGTCCCTACTAATGTTATTTGTCAAGCTATTGCAAATCTTACAGCTCTTAGGGAAGCAGTGGAGAATGACCACACCATGGGAGAAACCAGTGGAGCTGGCTGACTGCAGGCTCTTGGCAATATATCCTTTCAAAATTTTTAATCCAATTGAAATAATATTTTTGGACTTTATTCTCTTTGTTTTAGTGTCTGTTTTGGTGTGTAAAATGGTGTCTAGATCAGCAACCAAAACACTGCTCCATGAACATGGAGAAATTTCCCTGCATCTCCTAGAAAGAGCGAACAACAATTGTGATGATGCTGAAGATTCTATTTAGGCTTTCAGATTACAAACTTATGACAATCAATCCAACTTAATGATGCATAGATAGAAAATTGAGAAAGAAGTTATACTTTTTGACAAAATGTTATTGGTTGAAAATAATGATAAAGAGGAGGGAAATGTAAGGAAAATCAAAAAGGATTATCATTATTTTTTGTAGTTTGATCATGATAAATATCTTTTCAATATTATACTGAACTAATCATCATTTACTGTAGTATAAATTTAGTATTTACTTATATGTACTTTGTGCTAATTACATTTTAATCACTAAGAAGTAGAAAATGTATTCAGCTGCGTTCTTTCTCAGTGTGTATGCTCGGGAACGGCCGAACCACGATAAGAAGAAAAGAAGATAACCGTGCCACTGACTCCCTATACCTTACCTTCATAGAGAATGCTGAAACCTGTGGGCCTTCTGTTTCTGTAACCCTGTACTTTTCCATGTGCAGGGGAAGGACTTCATGAACCTCCCCTATATATGTCTTGTAAATGCTCTGTACAACTCAGGGTGTGTATCATACCCGTTTGGTGCATACACATCTTTGCAAAGTAAAATTGTATGCATGAAGTAATGCTGTGTTTTTCTTGTGTTGAAAGGGTTAGCTTTGCAGTGCTTGTGTTGGGGAGAATTTCCTTTACACTAGTCATTGTTGTGCTCAGTGGCTTTATTAAATACTCTAAATTCTTACCTGCGCTTGTGTCCGGCTTCTCTCTGGATTCGTCTGACAAGTACCTAATATAAAACCTTTGTCTTTGAAAAATATATGTAACATGTCTGTAGTGGCTATCTGTAGTTTCCTTTAGTTCTTTACCTTTTATATGAGTCTATTAACCACTTCATAAACTTACGGATGACATGAGACTGTCTTACTCGTTGAGTCGGCATAGTTGGCTTTACCAACGGTAAACAACCGTATAGCTCCGCCAACCGCTCCATTAACCAAACTGTATCACATAAAAAACAGAACACGTACTTCCTGTCTGAGTATGGAAGCCGGGAAGGCTGACTACAAATCAAATTCTGTTCACATAACTTATTTCTTTCAACTCAAATTACTTCAAACATCCTTAAGAAAATTCTAACCATCACAAAAGAATGGAGCTTACAATGTCAATTAAAATTAAAAATGTCCAATAAAACACTGATGACCTGATAATACTGACTTACTATTATTAATTGTGCCAAATATTTTATCTAAACATAAATACCACTTCAGTTACTTAGCCATTACTTTTGTAGCGGATTCCAGCATCTTCAAAATAAAGATTGGAACTTTTGTTTAATCCTGACTGAATTTAACATCTTTGAGGATTTTTCTCCTTACAAACAGTCTCTCACTCCCAAAGTGGGGGTCTGACTCAGATTTATGACTTGGTTTTCAACTTCACAGGTCAAGAAGGTCAACTCTCCAAACCTGGACTGGGGAGGACGTCATTAAGTTATTCACCAGATCTGGGAAATTTCTGAACTTTAATCTTCTGCAACATAAATTTTCTTTTTAATTAACAACCAAATGATCCCGGATGCAACTCCTCATCCAAAATGTCCACTTTGAAACTGTTTCTTTCTAAACTTGTGTTTTTCTTCCACAGAAAAAGAACCCCCCTGGACACACCAAGAAATGTTTATCTTCACATACCAAGGGGTAATGAAACATGTAAGGTTTTCTCTGTCCACCCCACAGAAAGGAATTTCTTTGTCTGCATAAAGAGTAAAAGATTATACTTTTACTAATTTAAAATGTTCATTTAAATAGATACATATATACATATGTGTTTTATCTTGATACCATGTACATGCATATAATCATTATCATTTTGTACAAGGTTTAATCAACAAGCTTGATTAATTGGTGACCTAAAACTTTATTACTGTGTTTGTGTGAGATATAACCTTCTTACTATTTTATTGTCTTTTCAATGACTCACTGATGATTTTGATGATGTTTTATTTAAGGCTTTAATAACTTGGACATGCAGATATATTCACAAAATGATCAGACCAGCCCTCTGTATCTGCTATCTGACCCAAAACCAGCCCACAAGACTGTTCATTGGTCAAGATAATGGTCCCACATCCTTTCATGGGGCGGGTCATCAAACTAACACTTTTGAACTCAGAACAAAGAGTTTTAGCTCTGCTCTTTGAGGGCTCTGCTCTTCAAGTTATCTTCTTTAAGTTTGCTTCCAGCTCTGTCTTCAGCCTTCCCCTCGTCAGACATGGCTCTTTTCCAGAGTTAGGACACTTCGTCTGACGTAAGAGAGAAAGAGAGAGATGCTGCAGGAGAATTAAGTTTGCAGTGACGTGAAGTACATCACTACAGATACTAAAGGTTTGTGCCTGCATTCAAGATGCATGATTGATTTTTGTCCTTTTTGACTGATTGACTCTGTAGTTCATTCCTTTTTCCAGTTAATACTTTGCTTTTCTTTAGTTAAGTTTTTATCTTTAGGACTTTTAATGTTGATCCTAGATTTTGATCTTTAATTTGGATAACTGCTTAATGCAGGCTGACCAAAGCTTCAGAACCAGTGCTACAGAGTTCCTTTTTTGACCTAAAGCTGGACGTTTTCATCTTTTGCCATATCACCGCAAACCATTCACTGTCCATCATCGATACCACCAGCTGAGCCGCGGGAGAGTCCATATCTGCAGAGCTGCCTGATCCAAACCTTCGGACCACCACGTGACACATCTTCTGGCCTTCTTGGGAGTCGTTCAGGATCCAAACCACCCGTGCCAACTTCCTCACTTGCCCGGGAGAGTCACCACAACGGCTGTAAGTCGGCTCGATCCAACAGAACTGGACGAGTCCTGCTCGGATCAATTCTCTGCTTATCTGCTCCAAGGAATGGTTGGTTGTCTGACAGTGACCTTAGCAGTTCTACATCTTAGTTAAACTTCCAGCTTTAAACAGATGAGATTCAGTTTTTCCTATTTTTCTTCTAGGATTCAGAGATCCTTTTTCAGTCCTGAACCTTAGTTTATTTAACACTGTAGGCTAATAACTTTTGTTCATTTCTTGCATACATTTAATCTATTTTGACACATTACATTGAAATAAGATTCTGGTTTGAACTCCATATTCTGCATTTTACAATGTTTGATTAATTTTCCCATGCGAAGTCCTTTGTAAATATTTCCTTTTCATTTATGCATGATTACACTAGTAATAAATATTTCATATTTATCCTAAACTGGTCTGGTTATTGTGAATTCCTCCTTTGAACCATGTTATGGGTCCCTTCGACTTAAGAATTCAAGTTATTAGCATCCTGAGACTGATTGATTGATAACTGATTGATTTGACTAGCTTGAATTAATTCATTTATCAAATTAATTAATTTAGTACTCTAATGGTGTCCACACAGCCATTAGATTAGGATAAAGCTATCTGTGTGGTGGTGCTCCCAAAGTATAATAAAATCTTTTGACTGATCATAATTTTATGAAATGATTAAAATGAATCATTTTATTAAACATCTTTTATGTTTAATGACGCTAAAATGCTACACTTTCTAGTTTTTGATACTTATGTTTGAAAGTAAGTAAATGACTATAGCTGACTCTCTAATTCCAGTCCAGGCCTTGTTCGATCAATGTCCCAGTAAAAAATCTTATATGCCCCAATTTTAGAAAGAAGGATGTGGGGATTAGAGATGATGCCGGATATAAATGATTTTGCTGGGGCTGCCAGTCATATGTATGGTTCTTCAACCGCAAAACCAGCAAACTGAAAGCTGGTGGTCTTTCTTCCTAAATCACAGGTGTGGTGCTCACCAACTGAAGTATTTTGTTAGTGTGTTGGAACCTTGCCTTGCCTCCCCTGACACAGACATTAGGATTTACAGTGGTAAATCTGGTGTGATTGCTTGTGCTAAAGCATTTATTTCCTCTCCACTGATTGATCAGAATCTGGTAGATTCTTTTATTCAGGATAAACTTTTTTTGTGGCACTGCAGGTTTACAGTATTCATTCAGCGTAAAATGTTAATATTTGAATCCTATAACATGTAAGTAAATCAGATAAAACATTGGTTCTCAATCCTGGTCCTCAGGGCCCTCTGCCCTGCATGTTTTATATGTTTCACTGCAGGTGTGTTCAAGCAGGGAAACATGCAGGACAGAGTTCTAACTTGAGTCTGTGTGCAGGTCTCAGTTCTGGATGGACCTGATGAACGACCTGAGGGAGAGAAATCTGTTCAGCAGCAGTCATGAGCACAAATGCCTCGTGAGGTTTGTGTTCATGAGTTTCCTTCAGCAGGACCTTGATGAATGGCGAGAAAAATGGAACACACACAGCATCAGACCTGTTAAACAGTCTCGCTGTCCATCTGGAAAACCAAACGCCATGTATGACCTGCCTCACAGGCTGGTTTCTTCTAATTTTATTTTTCCAGACATTTACCAAATTAACCTCTAAAAATTAGATTAATTTTTGACTGTGAAAGATTATTTTATTTCACCTGGACTAATAATCTTTATGAATCTCAAGTGTAAACAAAATGTTTATTTACATACTTGATGCAGAAATCTTGAAAACAGTTTAAAGTAAAACCACAAAACACATTTGCTGCCCAAACACAAAGAATTACAGCATACCAGTTGGCTCAAAACAAAATAATGTAAATTAAATCTAATGTGCACATTTTACTCTCAGGTGTGGAGGAACCAGGTGTGGGTTCTCTGTCTCCCTGGAGGAACTATTTCAGTTTATGGACAGATCACCATACAGTCCATGTGGGGATGACCATCTCAGGCACACTTTGAGGGCCTACAGAGACAGAGTGGTGTGAGACAGCCATTAACCTGGGAGTCCTGTGTGGAAAACTATATCAGACTGAAGAACATGGCAGATTTGTAATGAAATGTGAGTTTGACACAAGTTGAAAATGGAGGTACTAACTGCCTTAAATGGTTGAAAGGAAAGAACCCTCAGGCTCTATTAGTCCAAAGCCTGGTGAATTTTTTATTCCAAAGTCCATGTCATTCTGAAACTGTTCATAAGTTTTGGACATTGGTGTTTTGATTGTGTTTGTACAGGTGCTGCTGATAGGAAAGCGAGACGTCTCCAGAAAAATCTGTCTGGACTGTGGCTGAAATCCTGCAGGAGGCAGAGTGTTTAACCCAGTGGTGAACATCAGGATGTCCCGGAGGGAGAGTCCAGTTTGTTTTTCTGGTGAGGGGGAATATTGAGCTTAGTTTTTAAATGTATTTCAATAAATGCATTTCAATCGAAAAGCCATCAGTAGTAGATAATGTGATAGAAACATGAAAAACCTTCTGTTTCAAGAAGATAATCTCTCCAGAAACTTTTGTTTCTTTCAGTCGTCTTTTCCGCTCAGTTGGACCTCAAAGATTTCTTCAACTTTTGCAGATGTGAGCTGTTCCTTGCTTGCACACATAAAGGCCCTGAAGACAGATGCATGCTGCTCCAAAGAATGAATAACATCCAATGCTGAAAGTCCATCCTTGAATCTAGAAAACATTTAGAGCAACCATTACATCTAGGATCCTAACAATGACAGCATCTTAAGAAGCAGGCCCACCAATCATATATTAATCTTATCTGTTACATCTTGGTGTTACATTGTCCAGTCAATGTAAAACCAGTCAGCATTTACAAGCAGTTTAAAAACAAATCCAGCACTTTTAGTAAAACCATATTAACCCGAATACATGACGACTTTTTCATTCTCAATAGCAGAGGGTGGTCTCAATCACCATTACCATGAACATTACAAACATTTAAATCCACCTTAAAGTTAAAAATAGCTGACTAGAAAATATAAGAATTGTGTTTATTTCAAATGTGTATGAAGCAAATCTTGAGCTGCAATCAGTGATCCAAGGAGCAACAACACCATTAGAAACACATGTGAGTTTAGCACAGGGACTACAACCATATTGCAACAAGGCATCGTTTTTATAGTTCAAATGGGAAAGTAAGTAGATAAAAATTAGAATTTTTAAAAGGATTAAAATTGTTTGGAATCTTGGGGACGTAATTGTTTTTCCCCCCTTTGTAAGGTTGGGATTAATTAATGCATGTACTACTGTATATGTATTAAACAGAATAGAAAAGTACTTGAGAGTTGCAGATAAAGAGATTACAGGGACCTGCAGTCCAGAACTTGTCTCAGGTGCTAAGAAGACATGATATTAAGAGGACTGGTTGAAATTTTCAGTGTTTAGTGGAGGGAGAAGCAGGCTTGATATGAATTAGCACAGTCGAGTTAACCTCTCCTTAATGAAGGCAGGATAAGATGAGAGATGTAAGTATTTTACTGAAAAAAAAAAGACACATACATCATGGTCTATACAGGAGAGATGTCTGACATGGTACAGTGTGAAGGATAGCAGACTATATAAAAAATAATGTTAATGGAATGAAACAGGACCCTGGGATTATGGCAATGTGTAGTGGTGTTAATATCAGGTTTAAAGGAATTTTTAACACAAAATGTCATGATCTACTGACCTTCCAGTTCCTCAAAACATAAGTTAAGATTTTATAAATGACAAGCTAATTTGATCTGATGCTGCTGAGACTGAGGAAGTAAATGAGCTTCGTTATTATGCCAACCTACCTCAAGCAGGGAAGCTCTCATGGTATCATCAGTTATATCTTCCAGCTTGGCTTCAATGTCAGCGTTTGTCAATTTCACTGTCAATGATGATGGATGCACATACATTTGTATATGTGCTGCAGTGAGAGATCAACTGAATAAATCATTTCAAATCCATAATATATGCATATATGGGGGCTGTAACAATTGTGATTATGGCCTATACATTTATCAGCAAGGTGGACACAGAAAACAGCAGTATTAGTAGTAGATTAGTAGTAAAAGTATGGAGCTTTGATTTCAGAAATACAGTAAAACTTGTCATATTAAATTATTGACTAACTTGCCTCATACTGATTTCTCATTGACTCGATCACAAAATAGCCAAAGTTCATACATTACACAAACTTCTATCTTTAAATCAACCATTTCTGAAAAAATATCAAACAAATCTGTAAAGGTGCAGCTAATAACACAGCTTACCTACAGCACTTCTGACCCTCAGAGGATTTGATTTCTTCCTGGACTTGTTCATTTCGTCCTCCAACATAGTTCACCGAAAAAAATATTAGTACAGTTAATCTCATGACAGAACAATTTGCTTAGAAACCAACAGAGTACACATCATGTGTAGGTTGGTTTTACAAGTTTATGAGTTTATTTAATGTCATATCCAGAACGCAACACAACATTCTTACTTGATTGGGTTGTGTGTTTCTGTAAGGTCTGTAAATACCAAAAAACAAAGCAAAACAATAGATTAAACTGCTGTACAGTGGATGCATTCTTTTACTTGTGCAACAAAATATCGAGCTGACAATGTCATATTTTACTTATGCCTATGCAAAAAAAAAAAAAAAAAAAAAAAAAAGACAATGACACCTTTTGGATCTAAAAGGAATCTTACTGTAATTTTTTGTTGCATATTTGTCGCCTTTTTTTGGCTCAGCACCTGCACAAGATGGTTTTTGGATATGTGTTTTGTTGTGTTTTATCCATGCAAAATGTTTTCTATTCTTGGAGTGCTCGCACCATCTGGAAGGTCACACACCTGCATACAACACACATAATGGATGATCGATTAGATTCAATGAAAATATTATCCATTTGAGTTCAGCAGAAATGTTGTGATTGATGCAAACTGACCACAGTGTCAGAAAGTGGACTCTCTGCAGATGGAAAATTAACTTGGACCACGCTGTCATCTTCACTTGACTGTCCATCATAACCTTGGAAAAACAATGATTGTCATTATCAAGTCTTACCTGTAATCAAAAGTTACATTTTCAATTTCTATATATCAAATATGTTTAAATATTAGACTGAAGTGGTTGCTGTACATAAGTGTTGGCTTTAATATCCCCTTCATCTTAGTACTTTTCACTGTAGCACAAAAGACCAATCTCTTTACTTTAACACATAAACTGTTTGAATGCTCTTTCTGATATTTATATTGTGTTACTTGTCACCTATGAAACCTAAGACACCAGTCAAACAAGAAAGTTTCTTTCTTTGTGTTTCCTTGTGGCAGCAGCTGTTCAGACCACTGGGGTTGAATGCCAAGCGGAAGTGACTTTCCTCTAACAGGCTTCAAGGTGTCACCATTCATCCTCATTAATCCTACATAAATCTAAAGAAATGGAAGAAAAAAGAAATAAATAACATTTAACTTATTGATACAGTCTTTTATTTTACAGTATATGAATGTCTGTTGGTCAACGAGTGTGTGAGCAAGCCTTCATTTTTTTCTGTCCCTTCTTAGACTTAAGACGTGTCTTTGAAAATGTCTCTCTCCCTCTCTTTTATTTCCCTAAATTTGAGAAAGGACTCTACACCTGATCTTACTGCTACAAAGAGAAAGTAGAACATGACCAACGTTTAAATGTATGACAAATTAATCCCTGAGCAAAGAAGACATCAGCCTCTGCTGGATTTTTAAGCCTGAGCTGATGTCATTTTGTAAAATATCCTTAATTCCAAATGCTCACAAACCCTTAGTTACTATACATGATTTGTTCATTGCTCCAGAAATAGAAAAAATCCTCAGGAGCTAACTGATCAGGACAGCTCCTGTAGAGCTATAACAGTTTCAGATAAAGACATAAAGACAGCTAAACTGAGGGGCTGCATTTAAGAGCCAATACTAAATAAGTAAAAATTAAAATCCTAACAAAGACTCGTGCAAAACTCTTGTGGTGGATAAACTATGGAGCAGGACAATTTGAATCACAGATCCCCTTTGACCTTACTACAATTTTAATCATTAAACTTCATTGCAGGTATTTTAGAACACCTTATGCTTGCAACTAAACAACATGGTGCCTAAATGTACTTATTAGGGATGTCCACTGCCAGTGGGCATCTCGACAGGAGTGTTGTTTGCAGCATCTTTTAGAAACTAAATATTTCTCCCACATCCACAACAAAAGGCCGGGGAACCTGTTACCATCGATCCACAGAATGGGCATCTGTGGGAAAGAAAGAGGACAGTTTGCAGCGTCTGGAAGGTTATGTCAGAGATGGTGGATCTTTTCTTTTCCTTCATATTGTTCCATTTGTAGCGCCCCCACTTCCCAGAACCTATAACAAAATTAGTTTAACAAGTGCTTTATTGCCATCTTGTTTTCTCTCAGTTATTCATATCCATCTGTGGAAGTGAGGCCGAGGGAAACTAGTGTTAAGTGCTAACAAAACACAAAGTTTCTACTCTGCTTACGTAAATAACTTAAAACAGCTTATCTTTTTACTAATACTGTACAAGATTTAGGTCAAATATAATAAATAAACAGATAAAAATACGTACTTTGATGTAGTTTCTCTCTGCGCTCTGCTCAAACTTCCCACCTCATCGTTGTCTTTTCTCTCCGGTGAAAACGCACCGCGGGGCCCAGAAACCCGGAGCTCTTCTGTTGTGTCAGTGAATTTGCAGCGTTTTATTTCTTGCAGTTGGCTTTATTTATGCAGGGGCGTTTCCACCTGTCGGCCACCGTACCTTCCGCCTTCATCTCTAAGGGGATTTCCATAACAGAACATTAGTGCCGTGCGCCATCTGGTGGACAAACCAATCAACATATTACTGCAACACAATATGTTACAGTCACAGTGGAACCTGTCGGTGTGTGGGGTGTATTAGGGCGCAAGTTAATTATCAGTCCTCAAAGTTAATGTGTTGGAAGCAGGAAAAATGGGCAAATGTAAGAGTTGAGTGACTTTGACAAGGGTCAGATTGTGATGTCTAGACGACTGGGTCAGAGCATCTCCCAGACTGCAGGTCTTGTTGGGTGTTCCTGGTCTGCAGTGGTCAGTACCTACCAGGGACATGGACACCCAAGTCTCACTGATGATGAGGCTGATCTACTGTTTATTAAATGTTTAAATTCTATTGGTACTTTGTAAAAGATTGAAGTTAGTTTGAATCTTTGTTAAAATGGTTGAAAATGAGAAATATTGTCCATTGGTCTCTATGAAGACAAACATTCAGTGGCTATGGTAGTGATATCACACCTAGACTGTGGAGGCTGTTGAATATGTGTAAAAAACTCTCTCCACCTTCTTCTCACAACCACAGTTTTCACTCATTTTACATATTCTTATCACTAAATGATGGACACATTTGTGCCCTTTCAGATGGTATAAATATGGAAGCAAAGAGAAACACAAACTGGTGTGTGAGCTGCAGAGTGACACGAGTGCCAACAAACTGCTGCACTGACTCGTGTCCACAGTGTTAGGCAGGTGGTCATAATGTTATGTCTGACTGGTGTATGTATACACACTCATTGGCCATTTGTAGCCTACACTTGTGTAAATACATTTACAGTGTTATGACAGTTTATGACATTTTATGTCCCCAGTCTAGGTGTGATATCACTACATTTTATGTCATAAACTGTAAATTCATTGTAATTAGTTGGTGTATTTTCACACTGCAAAACAGATGCTATTTTAATTATGTTTAAAATTTGATATTACCTTTGAAACTAAACAGCATTGTACGCACACTTCTTTTATTTGGCTTCAGGATGTGTAAGGTTGTATCAAAACAATGTATTTAAATTATGTTGATGATATACAATGACAGTGACGATGATAATAACGATGACGGTTAATAAAAAAATTTCTCCCCAAGCTCACCCTGCCTCCATCCTTCAGGCCCCAAACCCGACACAGGTGAGGTACCCATTAATGAAGATAACACACCCACAGTGCCGCCCACAATCACTGGTGACGTCACCACGCATGTGCACACATACATTATATGGGAAAAGAAATAACCCGACATATGCATATGGTATTATTTGATTTTTATATTGTTATTTATTATATATTGTTATTTTGAACTAGTTATTCAAATCAAAATAAATGTTTTTTGTATAACTGTATCACCGTTGTTGTAGTATTTTTAATCTAGGCTGAATATTGCACAGTTTGATTAAGGTATTCATTAGGCTGACACCTGGTGCCAGTGTGGAAACTGTTCTGGGCCAGTACAGGGCCACAATTGGGCTGACATCCGATGCCAGTGTGGAAACTGCTCTGGGCCAGTACAGGGCCACCATTAGGCTGACATCCGATGCCAGTGTGGAAACTGTTCTGGGCCAGTACAGGGCCACCATTAGGCTGACATCCGATGCCAGTGTGGAAACTGTTCTGGGCCAGTACTGGGCCACCACTGTGTCTGCATCTGGCCTCAGGCTGGCCCATGTGTGGGCCACCTTTGGCAAACCAGATCTGGGCCAGCAAAGGGCCGTCATTCTTTGCGGTATGTGGGCCAGGTTTAAGTGTATTGTGTGGGCCAGAACCGGGCCAGACCAATTTTGCTACCTGGGTGGCTCCTACAAGCACCTACAAGGACTTGCCCTCTCTCCCTTCCCGGCTCCATGGTTCCAGGATATTCTGTCTACTCCAAAGTACCGTAAGACTATTCCTCCTGGTGTCTGTGTTTAAATAAAGTCTGTTTAATCCATCTCCTGTCTCCAAGAGGGTCCATACGTAACAGTAAATCTTTGAACATGTCCATATTTAATTATTTATAAATACAGATGTTAGATTTATATTAGGGTATTATTTTAGTATTAATGTCATATAGATTATAATTGTAACAAAAGTGTAAATAATAAATTTGTGTTTGAAATAGATAATTATAATTTAAAATGTGTGTATGTGTGATTATTGCAAAACCCAAGTAAACATAGGTAAATAATAAAACACTAGTGCTGGTACATGTGCTAATAATGCCATGATTTAAAAGGAAAAAATAAAAAACATTTCAATGTTACATGTTTGATTTAGACAAAAATGACTCTTATCGCTATCCGTAAGGAACTTTACCATTAAATAACTGGAAAACTACAAAATCAAAGTGTTTCATATTATTTGTGCAAGTAGCTGATAAATGAATAATCCATAAAAACAAGTTTCGTGGACGACTTATGAAAGAAATCTATTTTATTCCACTACAAAGTTAGTCAAAATTAGATGAAAATGCAAAATATTACAATCTGTAAGGGAGTTTGGTAATGGATTACTGGAAAACTACACATTAGAAGTGTTTCATAATAATATATTATTAGTATTAAGTCTAGTAGTACAAGTTTTGTGGACTATTTATTAAAGAAATGTTTTAATGTACTTTAAAATTAGATGAAAATGCTTCTTTTTGCTATCTGTTAGGATTTTCACACCAAATTACTCCAAAAGTTGACAGTAAAAGTACTTCATAGTATTTGTGCAAGTAGTCAATGAAGTATTGAGTACAGCAGTAGGTTTTATAAACTACTTATGGAGGAAATTAATTTAATTCCACTTCAAAGTTGGACAACAATGCTTCTTTTAGCTAGCTGTAAAGAACTTTGACAGTGAATTACTCCAAAACTACAAAGTAAAAGTGTTTCATATTAGTTGTATAAGAAATTTGAACGTTTTGTTTGTTTTAAATATTTTAAATAATTTAAACATGGACCCTTGAACCAGTCAAAGAAGAATTTCTGTCACCACTTGGGACAGACAATAAACATCTGTCTGTCTGTCTGATATAAAAGATACTAAATCCAGCAGAACAGGTTTTGTAAACTTTTTATTGAAGAAACTGTTTTTATTGTTCTTTACATTCAGACAAAAAATGTTTCTTATTGCTTATTATCTTATTATGTAAAAGGAACTTTGGCATTGAAATACTAAAAAAACAACACAGCAAAAATAGTTGATAATATTTGTGCAGGTAATATATGAAGTACTAAGTCCAGTAACACCTGTTGTGCTACGTATAGAAGAAATTGGTTTTATTTCTTTATTATTATTATTATTCATTTGTTTTACTGTATATTTAACGTTTGCACAGCAGTTAGTGTGTTTCTCAAAACAATTAGTGCAAACTGCAGAACCTTGTGCAAAACCTACAAATGTGTCATTTGCTAAAAATAGATAGTTCATTCCTCAAAATCAAGTATTTATGTCAATAAAACTGTCAAAGCCATCAAAATGAAAACTGTCACCATTGAGTATGAACTAGGTACTCAGTCATGTTTTCATCATGACAGTCTGATCGCTTAAGTGTTTTTAATTACAAAAAAGTTAGATCTCAGACACTTGCTGAAAATGTCCAAGACAGCACTACACACTAGATGTACAGCCATTTGAAAACTATAGTAAAGTTACACATTTCTCTTGTTAGTATTGTAACTACATACATGACACAGAATACCTTTTTCTCCACATTTTCACTTCATACAATGTTTGCCATCTTATAGTAATTTGTTCACAGCATTATGCAAAAGAAAAAGCTCTTCAGTCATTTATATACAACAAACTTACAGTAAAGTAAGTATTAACTTGGTAGAGTGGTGCACAACTGTAAACAATATACTAACAGTACAAACATGTACAGTACATTATATGTTAAAGGTCCCATATTATGCAAAATTCACTTTTTAATGGTTTTGGAACAGTCATACTGGTCCCCCCGCATGTGTAGGAGACCCGTAAGTGTGAAACTCTTTCAGGCGCTCTCTCTCCCCCCTGCTCCACCTCTAGGGAAGTAAGCGCTGAAATGAGCTTGTTTGAAAGCGTGTACGTTATGACGTCATAAGGGACAATAACCACTCCCCACAGAGCGATGGACCCGTCTACCGGCTCTCAAAGCCCGCCCTCTAAAAATCACCTAGCGCCCAGTGTTTTTCCCTCTTCGGCAACCCTCGTTAGCGGACATGGCTAAGCGACAGAAGCACTGTTCTGTTTGTAGCTGCATAAATGAACACGAAAACGTTTTTTTACTTCCATCCACTGAACCCACGAGGACTGAGTGGATTAATTTTATTTTTGGAGGAAATGTACCCGGAAAACTTCCAAAGGTTTTGCATGTCTGTGGCCAGCATTTCAAAGAGGACTGTTTCCACAACATGGGGGCATGGAAAGCAGGCTTCGCCAACCGTTTGAAGCTGAAGCCAGGTTCAATACCAACTGTCCGTGACACAGCTGGAGAGGTAAGAGCTGGCAGTTATTTTATCGTTTCGGCCTTATTAGTCTGATAGCTTGAAAATATATTAGCACTGTTGTAAATGTAGCCAAGTCACTGTTTCTACTGTTTGTATCCGGTGCCATTGTGCATCAGATTGATGAGCGTAGCTAGCTGTGTTCTCCGTGCGTCGCGGTTTGGGTCGGGATATTACTATTGATTTCAGTTACCATGTAAACAGGGGTGGGCGGAGCCAACAGCTGAGCTGCTCCACCAGGGTTCCGCCCACCATAAACGGCACATTTCTGAAGCTGCTAAAAAGAGGGAGGTGAAGAGAAGCCGCTGCACTCAAACTGAGGGTCGATTTGTCCATACCATGGCGGAAATATTTCATTTAGATATTAATGAATGGTCTCAGATTGGAAATAAAGTGTATAATATGGGACCTTTAATACAGTACATATTATCAGATAAAATCAGATGTCTAATAAAAAATGAGATTCTCATCACACATTTCCCACCATCCAAGTGTGAATGACATCACTGCAACAGACAGATGACATCATCCACCCCCTGGTGAGGTGGTTGGGTAAACTGTAGAGCAGGGATCCTCAGTCCTGGTCCTGGAGGGCTGCTGACCTGCAGGTTTTAGAAGTTTCCTGCTACAACACACCTGATTCAAATAAATTGGTAAAAGCTCTTCAAGAGTCTGAATCAGAATCAGGTGTGTTGCAGCAGGGAAACATCTAAAACTTGCAGGATACCAGCCTTTGAGGACCAGGATTGAGGATCCCCATTGTAGGGGGTTCAGATCTCACTTCATGTCATGGGGCATGAGGGCAATAGGTGGGTAGCAGTGAGGTGCGGTCAGGGGAGGCAGGTGAGGCATGATAAAGAAAAAAAACATGCAATAAATATTAATATTTTCCACTGATCTGTGTTAAAAATACATTTTCAGTATGACTCTAACACGTTTTTGACAGTTTATTAAGTAAAAATGGCCAAATTTGAGTATTTCCCGATCAAATCCAGTGCAGAAACCCCGGTGGAGACACGGGTGAGCTGTGCCTCAGCTCTGACTGTACCATCCAATACAAACTGGGTTGTATGACACGTTTTCTGTTCCTCAGCATATCACCAATATGAACTTTACAGAAATATTTGTTATACACCATGACTCTCTACAGTCTGTGTAATGTATTTAATGTATTTGTGAGAGAAATATTCCCGTTTATCGTACAATAAAGTGCAGAGAAAAGTCAGCAGGTGAGGCAAACAGTACTCTGCCTCACCTCAAGGGGGCGCACTCACACACCAACACGGTGTGTGAGTGTTGCCAACTTAGCGACCTTTTTTTATTTTAATTTTTAAAGCGACTAGCAACAAATCTAGCGACTTTTTCAGTATTGGAGACTTTTGTAGACTGACGCATATGAAAGTAGTTTATTCTTCTCAATGAGGAGTGGGTGCTGCTGCGCAGGCCCCTCTCCTGTCCAAAAGCAACCAGAAGAGGCTTCTGGCAGCAGCAGCAGCTGCATTCAGAGCAGGAGATGATCACCTGTTTCATGACCAGGCTGAAAATGAAACGTTTAAAGCTGCTGCAGGATGATCTCACGCTGGCTTACCGTCAGATATTAATGTCTATTAAGCAAAGAACGGTGAAATAGAAATATAGATTGCTGAATCTAATTTCAAATTCAATAATTAAATCATACAATAAAAACATTCTTTTGCAAAGTGTTTTATAAATAAAACATTAGTGATTTCTTTTTCCATTTCTGTTTTCTATTCTCCTCTGCATTTTCAAATCCTTCCTTGATGGTTTTCCCTTCATTTATCTTTGGGGCTTTGAGCAGTGAAAACCAAGTTAAATCACAGCTGCTACTCAACTGTAACCAGCTCTCTTAATGGTTAGACGCCACACGTGTGCCTCTGTCTTGCATCTCCGATTTGGTTAAGTAGCAGCTTGCTAACAGCTCACTAACTATGTTGGTGGTACCGATGTCGATATGCAGGAGACTGTTGCAGATAAGTCAAAACTTTAAAGAATCTATCCAGCATACAGAATATGAATTTCTCTAACGTTTGAGAAGGTCACTTTGCAAATTTATATTTTTATTGTATGAATTATTAAATTTGAAATTATATTAAGCAATCTATATTTTTATTTCACAATTTATTACACCTTATGAAAATGCTGTATTGTTTTTCCAAAGACCCCCTTGGTCCTCCACAAGATAAATGCTACTGGGTGTAAAGAAGTTTTTACAGTTTTTTGGGGGGTGGGGTAAGGGGTTTAACAATCCCATAATGCACCTTTCATTCACTTAATAGTTGACTATTTTTTTTTATTCATTTATAGAGTCCATTGAAACAAGTTTGTTTTCTGTAATTTATTTAGTTTGTCATTAGTTTGATTATTGCTGTTATTTGTAACAAGAAATCAAATTATTTGACAACTCGATTAGTTTTTATTCTCTTTTAAAAGGTGGCATTTGTTTTTAACAATACTGAAAAATGTACATCTTCATATGTTCATGTTACCACTTTAGCTTGGAACATTTCATGTAAACTTCTGTTCAATTTCTCTGAATAAATTATTATTTTGAAGGGGTATTTGGATTCTTAATTATAGACTTCACAACTAAAGGATGAGAAGTTCAGCCAACTTAAAAAAGTAAGGCAACCAGCTGCAAAGTGTTTTTGAGTTAACTCAACAAACAGGCTTGTGTTGGATCAACCTACATCAAGAGGGTAAATGTAAGTTGAAAAATAAGTTGGGCAAACTCAAAACTACTCTTCAAACATATTCACACTGTTAAGTTGAGTCAACTTGTGTTCACAAGTTGGCTCAACTTTTTTAAGTGTATTATCAGCTGAACAACTTGAGTTGTTTCAGCTCAAAGATATGAGTAGACTGGACTTGCCATCTTAAGTTTATTGAACTTAATATTATGCATTGATTTACCTTCTTAATTTAGGTTCACACAATGCAAAAGTCCTTAGTTGAGTTTATTCAAAAACGCTTTGCAGCTGGTTGCCTTACTTTTTTAAGTTCAGTCAACTTTTCTTTTCTTACAGTGCACCATCTAATACAAACTGCATCGCATGACACATTTTCTGTTCCTCAGCATAACGCCAATATGAACTTTACAGAAATATTTGTTATACACCATGACTCTCTACAGTCTGTGTAATGTATTTAATGTATTTGTGAGAGAAATATTCCCGTTTATCGTACAATAAAGTGCAGAGAAAAGTCAGCAGGTGAAGCAAACAGTACTCTGCCTCACCTCAAGGGGGCGCACTCATTAGCGTCCTTTTTTTGTTTGTTTTTTTAAAGCGACTAGCGACAAATCTAGCGACTTTTTCAGTATCGGAGACTTTTGTAGACTGACGCATATGAAAGTAGTTTATTCTTCTCAATGAGGAGTGGGTGCTGCTGCGCAGGCCCCTCTCCTGTCCAAAAGCAACCAGAAGAGGCTTCTGGCAGCAGCAGCAGCTGCATTCAGAGCAGGAGATGATCACCTGTTTCATGACCAGGCTGAAAATGAAACGTTCAAAGCTGCTGCAGGATGATCTCACGCTGGCTTACCGTCAGATATTAATGTCTATTAATGAAGAGTGTGGAGGAAAACAAGTGTTGTAAAATGTTGCAGCCTCCTAATTAGAAAACAACCTACACTTAATAAAATTAAAGTAGAATAAAAGAAAATATTAACCAAAGAATTTGTTTTATTTTTATTAGTTTTCCCATTTTAAAATTTTTTAGCTTGTCTTTTCGTCCATTTTTGCCTTTCCCATGACATTCCTCTCCACAGCAGCCTCCATGTACCAGGATATTATGCACATTAGATGATGTCATTTAGTGATTTCTAGCGACTTTTAGGACAACCAGTAACTACTTTTCTCACTGAAGAGTTAATAACAGTGGGTGTGTGAGTGTAAGTGAAAGAGGAATGCTGATAGAATATGAAACATTACCAGTTGCATGCCGTTGAATGAATATTGAAATAAGATGTTCTTTTCAGTTCTTACTATTGTAAATCAGTGCCTCACCAACCATAAACTTCACCGCACGTCACTGGTGGGTCGTCCTTTAGTGCAGATGGGGACAGTTTACTGGGGACTGGAACAAGACTGGAGGTCTTCCACAGGAGTATAAAAGAGGTTCTGAGGAACTGGAAACAGCTGGCTGGCACAGGTCTTTAGAAGTCTGGACTGATGGCATCTGGACCAGCAGCTTTGGATTGATTGAGTCTCTCCAGCTTTTACTATTTTTATCAGAGAATTTAGTTTTGTCACCGATTATTGCTAATTGATGAAAGAAGGCGGGTGATAAAATATCTATCTAGGTTCTAAGTTCTTGTTCTAACCTTTAGTCATGAGCTGTTGGTAGAAACAAAAAGAACAAGATGTCTGAAATGAGTTTCTCTACCTCTCACTTAAAGATGAGGTGAAGTCACCCTGAAATGATAAAGTCTCTAAACTGACCTGGTTCTTTTTTTCTTTCTTTCTCTCTGTTTTTATCTGAGCTCAAATCTACCCCCTAAAAGAAAGAAAAAAATCTTTTGCATTAGGTGGATGAGTAACAGAAAAAAAAATCCAGATGTTTATTCGATGTCGTCTGGTTTCACTTTGATTGTCGTCCTCCTGTCTGTCTTGTCCCACTTCTGCATCTGTAACACAACACAAAATAATGTATCTTTAAATGAAAATTGCAATTTTATTATGCAGTTAGATTAAAAAATTTGCTAGATTATCAGTTTTAATTAATTTATAGTTTTACTTTTTGAGCAAAGAAAAAGGAAAATCAGGCTGAAAAAGGAAAAATCTAATGTGGAGGATGGGATCTCTGGTCTAATATTAATTTCAGGATGTAGTGTACAGCTCGGTAAAATAACATTCGTAACTGAAAACATTCTTTACACTACTGCAAACAGAAATACAGCATCAAAGTTGTATTACTCCGTCTCTGTTGTACTCAGTGAGTACTCTGTAGAGCTGCTTCACAAACATCTGGGGAGATCTTTGTCTGCATCACTATCAGTCCCTGGATTCTGGACATTTACTCATTGTAGACGTGAAGTCCTCAGAAAAGTGTTTAATACAGTCTCAGAGCTCATGTTAATGTTAGTTTGAGCCAGGAGGGTCCACTACTGATTTCATTACAGAGAGGAGGAAGCTCCATCTGAACATCAGCTTTTCAGCTGGTTCTGTGTAAAAAAACTCATCCAGCCCATTAAGCTGCACCTTATTACTCAATGAATCACTATTCTGAGATTAGAGAAGTTCTTCTATCAGGAGAATATTTTAATCAGATTCCAGATCCATTTTATCAAAAAGAAAACAAGTCATACATTAAAATCCTGTTTCTTTCAATTGATTTATGTATTCATTTATTTATCTTTGGTAGTAGAGAAATAAAACATAGATATGCCTAAATATTACCGTGAACTTGTCTTCTTCTGGGTGATCCCTATTTTTCTGTAGAACACAGAAACAAACAACAAACACAAAGACATGATGGTTCAGTTCTTCTCTAAGGCCTCGTCCACGTTTGCAGGATTATTTTTCTGCATTTGCATCTTTCGTCCACATGTAAACACAGTTTTGCTAAACTGCAAACAAACTTTTCAGAAAACACCGTCCATGGTGAAGATTTTCACATGATCCATCTGTGTGTTTAAGTGTGGACAGAATAACCAACATCTCTGGTTCAGAGTCAGAGCGTCCACCTCCACCTGTGTCTTGTTCACATGGCAACAGCAGACGTAGCAAAGATGGTGCTGGCTGTAATCATGCTAGCACTGTAAATATACTGAAGAACAAAAGCTCCACAAAACCAGATTTAACAGAAATATTTCTTTTTTATTTCTCCTCTGATTGGCCATCATGGCTTCAGAGATGGAGCCAAATCTCCATCTTCTGGTTTGGTTTCTGGTGGAGTTTCAGGTGTTTCTGTGTCTCGATGTGGACAGAGACTTTTATGTAAATAACACCAGAAGGATGTGTTTTCTATAAAATAAGTGTGTGTGTGTCAGCTTTAGTTGTTGAAAACATTAGACTGAAGCAGCAGAATAAAAGGAGAATAAAATGTGAGTCTGGTCTCAGATCAGTCTGACACACACCAGAAGAAGAAAAACTACTTCCTGTCTAGAAGATGAAGCCACAGCAGATCAAGTTGTTCATGTTAATCTCAGAAACCTGCGTTCAGCTGAGTGATGTGTAGATTTGATCCTATTTTAACACAGAATGAGTTTTTCTAAAAGAGCTGAAGTGGTCGTTATCAGTAAATTATAATTAGGGATTTTCAGAAGATTAAACCAGAGCAGGTTTGCTGTTCACTAATTACACTGCATGTAAACAACATGACGCACATTTTATTTCTTTTTTACTCTTTTATATGTTAAAACCAACAATGACAGAGAGATGAAGGTTCCTTCTCTGTGTCAACAAGCCGTCACTCTCACAGTCGTGGGTCAGATTATTGATTGATTAGTGATTAGATCTTTGAATTTGTGTCCGAGTGTGAAAACAAAGTTTTGTGTTCTGTGATTATTTTACATTTTACTAAATGAAAACTATCAGATTTTTCCAGTTAAACATTCGTCATTAATACAAGATTCATTTCATGTTTCTGACTCTTTTCTTTAACAATGACTCTGAATCACTGATTTACAAGACTGATCTATAAACATGTAACTTGGTTCATTTATTGTACGTTGGTGTCATTTAACACTTATTTTGTTTGTTTTTCTGCTACTACAACAAATCTTACTATTATCACTTCTTGTTAAAAGACTCTTGTGTTGAACTGATCTATTAAAACTTAATCTATAGAAACTAATGAACACATTTAATTCTGTTTAACTTCATCTGAAAGTGTAGAAGGAAAGAATCTGCTGGAAATGAAAAGAGGAGAAATTTATGACTCACGTTTGTAATAAACTAAACCAGCAATGAGAACAAGAACAGCAGCAACAATAAGACCAGTAAGTCCTGCAAAACAGAGAAAAAATATCAGAAAACAAGTAAAAACATACTTTAATTTCAAATTGATAATGTTAATAAAAACAACAATAATATACAATAAAACTTTAACTCAGAGTAATTATAATCTAATCAATAATATAACTGGAAGTTATTTTAACTTTTAACTAAAAAACTTTATTCCTGCTGATGGAGAGAAAATATATTAAACTGTAAATATTATACTTTTTATTTTTCTGTTAAAAGTTGAGAGACGTTATTTACCGATCAGATAAGTCATGTCCGATGAAGGTGGAGTCCAAGAGCAGATTTCATCCGCTGTTCAACAAAGAAACGCAGTCGTTCAGTGTTCACACCGTCCGACACCGAGAACAGTTCCTGAATGGTATCTAAGAGCCGTTTGTTGGGTTATTTATATCCCACTTGAAGTATGTGTGCACTTGCGCAGTGACACCACCGGTGATTGTGGGTGGCACCGTGGGTGTGTTGAGGTTATTAATGAGTGCGCTCACCTGTGTTGGTTTGGGGCCTGGAGCATGGAGACAGGGAGAGCTTGAGGTGAAACTTTCTATTAACCGTCATTGTTGTTATCATTGTCACTGTCATTGTATATTATTAACATCAGTTAAATGCGTTATTTTGATACAACCTTACACAAAGTAGTGTATGCTTCTTGAGTCTTAAGATTGTGATGTGGATGTAAAACAATAAAGCATTATGACATGTGAACTGGTTTAGCGTGACGCGTTTTGGACAAACCTCCAGTATCAGCCTGTCGCGGCGTTTTAAGGTTAAGGTTAAAGTTGGTGTGCCGCAATAGTATCCTATGCTTTCACTTTTGACTTTGTGTGTGTGTGTTTTTTTTTTTTTTTTTTTTTTTACTTGTCCATTTAACATCATTGTCTATCCTTTTTGTTTCATACATTTATTTGTATATATAACATGTATTCTGTACAAATACAGCTGTATCATCTTTTCTTGTTTATTGAGGTAAATTTGGAAATTACAGTGTGTGTATGTTAAATTATGTCATGTTTATTTGTCCATGAGTATTGGATGAATCACTAATGTGCAATGAAGTGTCTAATTTGCAAATATATTCTCACCATAAACAGATAGGTATCCACATACTGTGTATGAAAGGGTGGAGGGTGGATGGGGCACAAAATTATGTTTTAGGAGAAATTAACACCTGATTACACATTTTGCCTAATCTTCAGGAACTTTGCTCATCTGCTTTTTAACATGTATCTCTTCAGTCCATTTTTGTTGACTAACCAGTCCTAACCAGTTCATTAATGCACACCTTGCTTTAATGTCCCACAAGACATTTCCGTAAGGTTGACGTTTGGACTTTAGATCAACATCTTGGCCGTTTCTAAATATACCTACTTGTTTGTAGCTACTTGTGAAATGTCATCAGTTCAGACTCTATAGCAAGCCGTTTTAACATTTAATAGCTAAACTTGACTATCAGGAATTAACATTATAGAAATCAATAATTTAATTTTTACTAGTCGTAATTATAACTAGTAACCTGAACAACATGAAGAGACTGAGATGTTACCAACAGAAGGTCATGGTAATAACTCAGCTGTCTCTGTTTCATTTATCAGATACAGAAGTGGGAAAGCAAGGAAAAGAGGGATTTAATTTCAGTTTTTGTATTACTTATAATAAGGTGGATCTGATCAAAAATCCCCCTGATGGAAGAAATGCTCTTTGGAAACCAGAATCTCAGATCAGATCAGTGAGTCATTGAGTCATAAGGAGCAACTTACTGGCTGGATGCTTTGTTACACAGAACCAACAGAACAGCTGATGTTTAAAACGCTGCTTCTTCTTCTTTGCTATGAAATCAGTTATAGTAGATCTGCCTGACCCAAACTAGCGGTCAGTGAAACAGCATTAAACTACTAAAGATCAACTCTGAGACTGTGTGTGTTTTTTTGGAGGACTTCATGTCTCCATAGAGGAAACATCCAGAATCCAGGGACTGATAGAGACTGTATGGGTGCTGCTCATTGCAGACAGCTGTGATGTCTTTTCGGAGTGGTTGGACCTGACGCACCCCCGGTATCTTCCATGCTGATTGGCTCATCATCCAGCCAATCATACTGCAGCTCGAGGGAGTCCAGGAAATAAAGGACTGCTGCAGAGCTTCATTCGGGAGCGAGAAGCTGGACAGCACATGCTGCTTCACCTCACCTTGGCAGAGTTATGGCTGCGTTGCTTTACTGTCTGTTCGTTGTGCTAAATGGTAGAATTTTGTGTAGTAGACCATTAAGTATTTACAACAGGGTTAAACTTGTCTCTAAAGATACAAGTTCATACTGTTATAAAAAAAAGTCAAACACATGGAACATTTTATTAAAGTTTCTGGCTGAAAAACACTTTTGTTTAACATTTGATTTCCTTTGAATAGAATGACTAAGGGAATAACAACAACAGGAATAACAATAACATGCTAACTCTGCCGACCACGCTATGAAACTAGAAGTTAGGAGGACCCAAGCAGTATACCCAATAAAGTAAAGAGTCATAGCAAAAAGAAACATAAATTCACATAACATGTAATAATGACCCACTGGAAAAAAACATTAGCTTATGTTTGGAGGTAACGATGTTGCATAAATGAAAAAGTTCCTTTCTCTAAGTACCACAGTAGACAAAACTGAACTTGTCTTTGTTTTTGTAAAAGATGCCACATGTGACCATCCACATTTTAGAAAAGCTATAGACATTTCCTCTGAGACCGAAAATAGATTGTGGACTAAATTAAATCAAATCTATTAACTTCTTATATTGTTTGATATCCAAAAATAAGTTGTTATACAAATCATTTTAATCACACTACTTCATGTAAATTGGAGGATAACTGGATGAAGCTTTGTAAAATGTTAAAAAAAAAGTCTGAATTTCAGACCCCAGTCCTGTAGGTTTTAGAAGTTTCACTGCTCCAGCACACCTAGTTTAAATTATATGGATATCCTAGGTTCTCCCAAAGCATGTCAACCCATTAATCTAAATAAGGTGTGCTGCAGCAGGAAACATCCAAAACCTGCAGGACAACAAGAACCAACTTTGAAAACCACAACTTAATGTAAACTTTATTTGTTTGTAGCAATGCTTTGCCTAAACATTCTTTCAAATAATTAGTAGTCATTGTTTATGTATAGAAACATCAATTTAACATTATTATACAGTAAAAATACATGCAGACAATGAGACTTAATGAACCCTGAAACTGTTCCTAAAACAAAAAGCATAAAAACATAAAACTGAGGTATTTCAGTGTTTGCTGGCAAATCTATTTAAAATTGATCATTCAAGTTATATCTTGAGCAGGCAGATGGTTCACGCTCCAGAATACATGAGAAAGAAATAGGAATAGAGGTGAATAGTAAACTCTTTAGATAGCTTTAAAATAATACTAGCTTATCAGTAAAAACCTACTTTGAATGTGAACTGTACTTACGATCTTGTAACTTCAGTTTCTACAAATATGCAACAGGTTTGTATTCTTGTTTGATTGAAAACACAGCAGAAACTAGAAATAAATAATTAATTGCTTTGTTGTAAATTGTTCATGAAATTAAGCATTAACAAGAATGGAAACCCTTCACTGCCATCATAAGTGCTAGTTGCCGCTCATAATTGAAATGCAATGTTTTGTGGAATTTTGTGTAATTATTTTATGCTGTTACAGTATATACTCATAAAAAAATAACTTCCCATTGCAAAAAAAAATATTTTTGTTTTCATAATGAGAGAAGATAAAACTTTACAACAAACATTAAGCAGTAAACTAAAAAACAGCTACATTTTTTTTAACCAACCTTTCAGTATGAAGGCTGGCTAAAATAGCCTGGTTCAATTCTTCATCATCAGAAGATACATCCGACAGTGCAGCCATCACTGATAGGTAGCTGTCATAGTTAGCAGACTGCTGATGTGTTGAGGTGGAAGCTGAATGACTTGACTTGAATGCAGCATGAACTAAAAGTATTTTGGCAAGTAAGAACCAGAGACGGCTCTGATGGATCAAGTAAAGACGTCCCTTGAAAAGATGGAAGTAGAAGGCTGACTGGTGGAAAGACATCTTGGTCTTTTCCCATGTTTGTCTGACATCGGTGTGGGCTGAGTGTCAGGACATTGGTCTTTTTGTTTTTCCTTACTTGCTGTCACTTGTTCTATTTGTGGTTGAACTGTTGCAGCTGGTCTTGCCTCCCACTATGAAATAGTCGCTGACTTGGTCTGTCTCAGTCTGTGTGAGACTCTCTGTTGTTTCCTTCGTGATGACATCTGTGTTTCGGAACCTTTTTTGTTTCTGTGGGAAAATATGATCTCTGCTGGAAAGTACCGGTCATTTCCTTTTTCCCTTTCGAATCCAACTTCTTTTTTTCTGCTCATACACAATGTATTCTGAACCAATTTTTTTCATTTTTGATGGATCTGGCCTCTTATCAGTGAATATGTAATACGGGGTCTCCCCCGTTCTCTTGCAGTAACATCTGTTTCTTATTACTGCTGCCATCCTGGCTGCGTAAGGCCACAACTCTTTTGGTAAACCAGACTCGATTAGCACGTATCTGACCATTTCGAACAGTGTTCGCCAATTTCTTTCTGCAGTCCCATTTTAAAGGGGTGAGTACGGGGATTCAGACAGATATCTTCTCAGAGTCGTGCTGGACTTTAGCATGAAGCAACTCTCCAGAGTTTTCTTTCAGAACAACACAGACTGAACATCTTAACTTAGATGTTGTAGTTCTTTCTGCAGTACATTACAGAACTGTAAGCTGCTTCCTGACATTTAATATTAGAATCAGACCCGAGTAACTCTTTACATTAGATTATTTTTCCTTCTCAGCCTGATGGTTCTTTTATTCAATAAGTAAAGCTATTAATTAATTAAACTTATTTTTATCAAACCGCATTAAAGAAAAAAAGCAATGATTACTGAAAATAACTTCTTTTGTTTTGTGTTTTAGGTACACAGGATGTACAAGGCTGGAAGCAGGACAAGAACCAGGAAGAGGATTCTTTAAATGAGCCGAACTAAGACAACGATTAAACATCCTTTTGATCTGTTACTCAGCCACTCAGTGGAGAGAAAGTTGGGTTTTATTTAATTATTTGTCACTTTTAGTCCACATTTTCCTGCTTTTTGCATAGTGACTTTCAGTGATCAAACCAATTAGTGTTTCCTGTTTTAACACTGACAAAATACATTATGTTTGTCTGGAACGTGGTGCTGGTAGCCGACTGATGGACTAATGGAAAAAGAGAGGAAAGGGAAGCAGAAAGAGAACTTATATATATAAAAAAGGAGGTGCTTGAAGAGGAGGCGGGAAATGCCGGAATATTTTTCAAATCCTCCACCAGCAGTGGTGTCCAGTCACCTGCGACATCAGGTGACTTAACGTTTAATAAATGACAGATGCGGGAGGGGAACAACGTGTTGTTGGGGGCAAACTTTTATCTGAACATGATCACTGGTTGAAATTCTCCATGAACCCTTTTATGTAGCTGTAATAATGAGCTGGTAGGCCTCCTATCTAAACTTAATTCTACTGTAAATGTTGCACTGGTTTGTTGTTTTATTATTAAACCACATCAGCCCAAACACACAACTACAAATGGATATGCTACCGTTTATATACACTAGCTCATATTTAGGGTTTCCTGGTATAACCTGAATAAAATAAAATAGTCAATTATTTGTGTTGTAGGCCTATTAAACTGACAGGTGGAGATTTTAATACTTGGCTGCTTAGCTACAGTCTAACAGTCTGTCCACATCCACTACTTATATATACAAGTTTGGTAAAGCTGCATTTATTTATTTGAAAATACAAATTTCAGCACTTTATTTTCTGTTTGTGCAAGTAATATATGAAGTACTAAGTCCAGTAACACATGTTAGTGCAAACCTCGTGCATAACCTGCAAAAGTGTCACTGGCTAAAAGTAGATAGTTCATTCCTCGAAAGCAAGAATTTATGTCAGTGAAACTGTCGGAGCCATCAAAATGAAAAGTCCTGTCACCACTGAGTACGAACTAGATACTCAAATGACTTAGTCATGTTTTCATTATGACAGTCTGATCTCTTAAGTGTCTTTATTTACAAAAAAGTCAGATCTCAGACACTTGCTGAAAATGCCCAAGACAGCACTACACACTAGATGTACAGCCATTTGAAAACTATAGTAAAGTTACACATTTCTGTTAGTATTGTAGCTGAATACATGACACAGAATACATTTTTTTCACATTTTCACTTCACACAATGTTTGCCATCTTACTGTAATTTGTTCACAGCATCATGCAACAAAAGCTCTTCAGTCAGTTATATACAACAAACTTACAGTAAAGTAAGTATTAACTTGGTAGAGTGGTGCACAACTGTAAACAATATATTAACAGTACAAACATGTACAGTACATTATATGTTAATACAGGACATATTACCCTATGTTACTGAACATGCTAGACGTTCTTGTCTGTCTGGTCACATATTTTCATTGGATATCAAAACCACCTCTTTTGTATTTAGTGAACACTAAAGGTCAGCTGAGAGAAATGATTCAATTTAAGACATTTTCAGAAAAAAAAATTGCTCACTCAGAGGGACATGATGTCTTGAGGTGTTACACGTTACTCACAGCTGCTGGATTTTGGCAAACTGTGGTTTAACCTGCAGTGACATTTGAAGGAAGGTTGTTGTAGAAAAATTACCAAGAGTCTAGAATGAGTAAAAGTATATAAGGTTTATTTACAGGAGAAGTATTGAATAAAGAATTACTTGCAAGTAAGAGAGTGATCGTCCCGACTCGCATGAAGTCGGGAGAGACTGATGATTCATCAGAGAGAAACTTATTTTATTCAGCTGGTCCCCAGCTGAAGGTCAAACAGCAAAATAATAAATGAGGAATAAAAGACTGAGCGGCGCCACTTTCTTCCAGCTTTCAGACAAAGCCCACATACCACAACAAGCTAATATCCCAAACAACTATTGCTATCTAGCAGGTCGAAAACCAGTCTCAACTCTGCCAGAGCTCTGGGATGAAAGTGGTCAGTCTGACCTCACACACGCCTACACAAAGAAAACTGTAACTTCAGTATTCTGTAGAATGAGAACACACAATATGAAAATGTAAAAGTGAATGGATTAACAATATTAAATTAATAAAGAAACTGAATATACATGTGATTATTATGAGTATATATGAGTGATTACCATGTGTTACCATGTACCATTCGGAATTTCTTTCACCTCGTTTTACTATTAATCACACAAAACACAAAGAAATTTACCATGACATCTTCAAACAACAGAATGCCACTGTTATAATCACATCAAGAGCCAAATGCACCCAAATAAAAACAAAACAAAACAAAACTCATAATCAACACAAGGGGGAAATGAAGGAAGGATAAGAGCTGCTGGTTTAGAAAATATACACTGACACACCATAACATTACACTGAGGTTCAGAAAACATTATCATCACTGTTAAAACCAGTAAACTAATATCATCATAAGTACAAGACATCACCTGTATGAGGTCCCGAAAATAATATAAAACAGCTGAAATGTATTTAGAAGTATCAGGAATCCAAATACAACACTCAGCACCTGTTACCTGACAGGCTCCGCCCAGGTCAGCGAGGAGGAATCCAGAGCCATCCCATTCTCCAGGGACGACACACAGAGCCTTAAGCTCAGGGGTCAGGGACTCAAAACCAGATGAAACTGGTACAAAGAGATTCTCAAGTTCAATAGCCAACTGATCTATGTGAAAAGCATTACGACCATAACAGTGATCATACCACCTAGAAACTTAGACCATGGAGCCGACCTCTCCCTCTTATGGAGGACAGAGTGATGCCTGCAGGAATAGAGCAATAGTTAAATTAGAGGCCACATGTGCATAAGGAATGAGGAAGGCTAAGTAAGAAATACCACACCAGTTACCTGAAAGGAAGAGACAGGCAAGAACGGTGACCACAAACCTACACAACAGCTGTGGGACGGCCAGAACCCCGAGAAGGTGTGTGTGAAACAGCATATACATACCATGAAGACCCAAAGAAGTAAAATGCACATCATACAAGCACAGCAGCAGGACTATATCAGACATGTGACATGGAAATCTGTTTTCACAATTTTCAGGAAATAATATTACAGCGTGAGGAAGTCCTAAGATAAAACAATGATGTGGAGTAATTATTACTCCACCAGAAACAGTCTTGTCGGTGTGTGAAGTTGGAAGGAACACGAGTTGGAGTGAATGAGAGATCCAGGAGTGTTGGAAAATGTCTCCTTATAACGCTCAGATCCAGGAAATGTTCACTGTTGTGAATCACAACATTGAACAGTGACCAGGGGGACCCAGCGACGGTGTCTGACTGACCTGAACCTGATTTTCAGGCGTTGTTTTTGAAAGGGGGACCCTCGTTTGGTTCTCTGGAAGTCATCGCCAAAATCAACAAACTCAAAATATAGTCTGAAAGATAAGTCTGGTGAGTTAAAAGTACTTTGTTTAATTAAGTTGTGAAGCTGGTTTGGAGACAGAGGGTTTGTTTGGGCTTGTGAGAGTCTGGACAGCGTGGGGGTACGCGGTGTTAGCTGCGGGTTACAGGCCTGCAGCTGGTAACGCCTCTGTGTCCGCAGAGGTCCCCCGTTGGAAAAGGCCACCGGGTAAAAAAGAGTGGCCGAGTAAACTTATTACTCGGAGTCCCCCCCCCAAAATTTTGTGCAACAGCTCCCCTCTGTTACAGGAGAATTATTTGATTTTATAAGTAATTCTGTATTCAATAATTCACCTGTAATAAACCTTTTTATACTTTTACTCATTCCAGACTTTTGGTAATTTTTTCTACAACAAACTGCATGACGTTGTCCAGGTGGTTCGATCTGCTTGACTGAAGTGCAGTGTGAAAGCAAACCAAACCAATGGAAGATGCAAAGTTTTGAGGAATTCAAGTTATTGAACAGAGTCCTCCAGACTATCCTGGTGTGGTTTTGTCCTCATCTCCTCTGCAGCAGCAGCTCTTTCTAACAGCCCTCTAACACTGTCATGCTCCAACCTGAGCTTACCTAGACATCTTTACTCTGACCTACAGCTTATTACCTGTACCAAGTACTTTGCTGCTAAAAGTAGAAGCTGTGATCACATGTTCTACATTTCCATTTTTAATATTTGGACAATACTTTGGAAACTTACTGACACTGAGACCAACGTAACAACTCTTCTCCACTGAGCCGACCTGAAAGGAGCACTTGTATCTTCCAGAATCGGAGAGTTTTAAAGAGGAAAGTTGGAGTGACAGATTTCCTTTACGGAGACCTTCAGAGAACAGAGACGTGTGTCCTTCAAACCTCTCCATTTGTTCTCCAGGAACGTCTTTTCCATCTTTACGAACGTGTACAACATCACTCTGCTGAGTCCATTTCACTGTGTTGTCTGTTGCATCCTGCTGGGGCTCGAGGTGACACTGTAGAACGATGCTGGAGCCGCAGAATGATACTACCGGCTCAGAGGAGCAAAATATCTCAGTTTCAGCTGGAGAAAGAAAACAAATAGTTCATAGAAATCAGACAAACCTCCGTCCAGCACTCCACAAACACACTTAAAAGTCTTTAGTTTTGTTCTTTGATTTAGAGGAAAATAAAATCAAAGAAAAAAACCCGGAATATGTTAAATTTGGCTTACAATAGTGATGGAAGAGACTTCAGTCAGAACTCTCCTGGACCATCAACACCACATCACTGGCCATGAAAGCCAACAAGTGCCTCTACTCCCCCTGAGCTATCCAGCTGTTTAGTAATAGTACTTATGTTTGTTGTTGTAAAGAATGGTGCACATCTAGTAACTAGTGGAATATGCTGCTGTGTCCTCTGCCAGAAGGAGACTCATGTCCAGAGACTGAGTTATATATAGAGCAGTTTTTATTCACCATACAACAGTAGCATTAAAGAGAAATTATAATGAAATTACAGTGCTCATGTAAATAAGCTGCACTAATGCTCCAAAGGCGGAATATAAAATGAAGAATGTTTCCACAAATCACCACTAGATGGCACTCCAAGACCAGAAATACATCCTGTGTGCTTTTACAGCTAACCAGTTGGGCTGCCTATGATTAATCGACTTAAATAACACTGGCTCACACTTTACTTCACCATAATAAGATGTTTGAGGAGACATTAAACAGAGGGAATGTTACTACATATCTAATGCAAGCAGAAATTAGCGAACATGTGGCTTATTATGTTTCTGTTTGTCCTGTACATGCTGCAGAACTGGCAATAAAGATGATTTTGACTTGACTTTGACTTTTATAGGTAGCAAACAAAGAATATTCTGTGTTTCGCGTTCTAATAAACTTATAACACACATTACAACGTGCACCTTTTTTTTAAAACCCTTTTCATTCGGGTGGCAGCATTAGCTTCTGTATATTTAGCACACTCTTGGTACATAACTGATGGGCTGAGTCACTTCCTGGATCAAAAAGCTTTTTGTAAAACGACATTGGGAAAGTCAAGATGTACCAATGATTTGGTGGCTGTAGCTCCAGAGGAAGAGCAGTCGTCTTTCGAACGGAAGATAGGCAGATCGATTCCAGGCTTCCATTGACTACTAGTTATTGTACACATGCACCAATAATGATAGTCTCTCATCCCACTCATGGATTTTCTGGGAAAAAAAAAAGACCAGCTGTTCAGTTTTATTAATACATGATCCACACTAAAACATCTTCCTGCAGTACAGCCTTATCACCACTTGGTGTCACTGTAGTCACACTTATGATAAACTATTAATCTTTACATGATCCTGACAATCTTACTCTAAACAGAGTTTCTCACTTCACCTGCAAGCATGCAGAAGGACACAAAGCATCCAATTACAGAGACAAACACAAAGACAAAGTTTAAATGTTGAAACAGATTAGGTCTGGCATTGACTTCAAAATTCAGCTAAATGTTTAAAAAGTGTGTAAAAAATATGAATTGATAAGAAACAAACAAATAAATTAAAAAATGAATAAGACAAAGTAATGTTTATTTGCAGTGGTGTCGGTATGAAAGGTATGAATAACAATTCATGTAAAAAATAGCATATTTCTTTATTTTCAAGACCATATTGCAGGTATTTGAAATTGTGCAGTTATTTATTTAGCAAATTTCATTCATTCAGTCATTCACTTTCTACTGCTTTGTCCATTAGAGGTCACATTTAAGCTGGAGCCTATCCCAGCATTTTAGCAGGTGAGAGGCAGGGAACACCCTGGACAGGTCACCAGTCCATCGCAGGGCCAACAAAAATAGGGGACAAACAACCATTCACCCACACACTCACTCCTAGGGAGAATTTAGTCACTAATTAAACTAACATGCATGTCTTTGGACGGTCAGAGGAAGATACTGACTGTGATATTTCCATGTAACCATACTTCATTAGAGACAAGCAGTGTGAGCCGAAGATGCAGCGAGGATGGTATCAAATGTTTGTGGCGGCTGTAGCTCAGGAGGAAGAGCAGTCGTTTTTCGACCGGAAGGTAGGCGGATTGATTCCAGGCTTCCACTGACATGCCAAAGTGTCCTTGGGCAAGACACTTAACCCCACGTTGCCTATTGGGGTGTGAATAGGTGAATGTGATAAGTAGTGTAAAGTGCTTTGAAAGGTTAAACTGACTGGAAAAGTGCAATATAAGTACAAGTCCATTTTGTCTTTAATGGACCTTTACCTTTTAGCATTCTGCATTTTTAAGTTGTAACTTCTTAAATTCATTAGCTATGATGTTGGGAGACTTATGGAGGTGTAATTCATTTCTCCTCCGCAAAAACTCAGGAAGCTCGTCCCTGCCTCTGTCTGACAAGCCGAGTAACTATAACACACAGTTTAGACGTAAAGATGTTTTCTTATTTATCTGCTTATCTTACATGTTCTGGAGGCAAATCTAAGGTCCCACTTCGAGAGCAAGACGGTAAAAGACAAACTACCTGAGCAGGTCTGACCGGTGACATGATCCGTTTCTGACCAGACCAGACATTTAGCCAAATACACACCATAAATCCCATCATCTTTTGTTGCGAAATCAACAGCATCGACGACAACAGTTTCAATTTTTCAATTTCAATTTCATTTATTTCAAAGGGACAATGCATATTCATGAACATATAAATGTAAATATGCCACAATTGGCCCGAAGGCTACTTTACATCTCTAGTCCCTGGCCGGTCCCTCGTTATTAGCTTTATTTATTATTCATTTACAAAACATGAATGATCGAATTGCAATGTTTAAAGAAATAACAGGGTAAATAGTCCACCCCAGATTTGAAAATTGCCTGAAACTGTAATAAAATCTTTATGTGATTTCTTTGACTAATTGCAAATACATATAGTTTGTGATGTTAGAAGAAATGCAAAGGAAATATAGACTTGGATTAGATATTAATCAAATGATCAAGCACATCTCCGAGAAGTATAGCTCACCCTCCTCTTCACCTTCATCTCCTCTCTCTGAACTATTTGCAGCTTTGATTCTGTCAGCTGACAAAATAATGCATTGATTTATGAAAAGGAAACACATTTTTTGGCTTAGTGGCTATTATCACCGTTACTCATGACACAATGGGAGTTGGAAAATAATCTATCTGTAACTGTTAAGATGACTATCTGTTGCGCAGCTTACTTTATCTTATTGCGTGATGGATAATAAGCAAAGCATCAGGAGAGTTCCACTTTAGCCTTAGTTAGGCATATTTGTTGAACCTTGCGGAACTATAAGCAAAACATATGTCGGCTCTGTTCATCCGGCCTAGTTCTTGCTGCTGCTTTCAATATGGACAGCCGTTTTAGCCAAAAACATGCGTCCAATGCGCCTTCTGACGTGTTCTGAGCGTGTTCTGAGCGTGTTCTGAGCGTGCCAAGAATGCGTCGAGAACACGCTCAGAAGGCGCATTTGGACGCATGTTTTTGGCTAAAACGGCTTTCCATAAGCGAGATTCATAAAGCACCTACACCACGCAGTCTTTGAAGTAGAAAACTTTTCCCCTCCAGAATCTCCTCAGTTTTACAAGAACAAGGTGGTCCCGAACCGTGGCAGTCTGAGCCGTTAGCATTGGCTTGCTCAACAGCTCCAGCAGGATCTTGAAAGCTGTGCTGCTCTAAGTTGCAGCGGCCACGATTTCAGCTGCTGTCCCTTGTCAGATGAGGATCAGCAGGTAAAGAATAAAGTCCGGTGTTACTTTCACATCCCTCAAAATCACATATCATTGCAGGAAATCCCATTGCAGGAATATTTCATCAGTGACTTCCTCTTTTAGCCCCCTCTCTATTGTTGTTCAGGAGTTTTAGATCTCAGTGTCCAGTATCCAGTAAAGCTAGGAAATACAGGAATGTAAATTCACAAACTACAGGAAAAAATGATCCCAAGTTTATCTTTGTGATTCATGGGAAGTGGACTGAATGTCACAGTATTTCTAGCCCCCCCAAAAAGGTTGTGTGGGTGTGTATGTATGTGTGTGTGTGTGTGTGTGTGTCGGAAAGCCTATTACGTTTCTGTACTGAGACCACAAGTAAAGAGATGGTCACCCGCCGTGTGCGCACATGAACAGAAGTAAGGTTTAACATGTGTCACTACGCTAACATTGCTTCCAAACCTGCTTTTAAACATTGTATGGTCGAACTGCCTATCTGTCGTTTATGAGAATGTTTTAATATGTTGCAACAGGCTTTAGCAATTAATCAGGTACATGTCCGTGTAACAAGCCCCTGTTGAAATGGGACAGATTAACAAGCTCAAAGCTACTCTTTCCTGTCAGTGATGTCCATACGTCCTTCAGGCGTTGAAGGCAGGCGGTGCAGTTGTGAGCTGCGCCCACTAGATGGAGCCAGAGATCACTCCATTAGTTTAACATTGCCAACTGCATTATTAACCCTTTACCTGACTGGATTTGGTTGATTTTTTGTTCATTAGGCATATTTAAATATTACCAGTCCATTGTTTATTATTTGTTATGTAAGTTCATACAATTGTGCAGTAATATTAAGATTATTTGTAATTTGTTTTGTTTTACAGACCACACCCACACACACACGAACGCAGACCATCTTGTTAACCCAACTACAACAATAAAATGTTCAAGGAATTGTCTTCTCTGTGTCGTTTTCTTTGACCAGAGCTCTGTCAAAGGAATTTATCAACCCAGCAACACCCCCACCAGACGTCTATGATGTCACAAACGTGATGAAGGCTGTGTGGAAAATTTGTATAAGAATGGCTCACAAATGAATGGCTCACAGCTGTGACTCGGTTCTCATGATTCATTTAAAAGAATTGTTCAAAAGAATCGATTTGTTCATGAACGCCACATCTCTACTTCAAGTGTTTAAAAATTCCTTCCTTCTGAATTGTTTCTGAACTGTCAGTGCTGTTTTACTCCATAATGGACAGAGCTTTGAACGGGCATCTCCCTCTCTGCCCTGTTCCCCAACCCCCTCAGAGAGAGCCAGGTGACCTCCTGTGCCCAGCCTTTGTAACACCAACCGCATGTCTAATCGCCATTCATGAGTTTTTATATGCCTGAAATCTGCTCGTTTTTACTGTATTGTATCAACAGAATGAGCCAAGGCTACAAATATTTACTGTTAACTGACCGTCCCTTGGGTAAACAAAGATGAACATGCAGAACTGATGCTTTAGTCTTTTCATGCGTTTCATCAACTCCAACTGCAGCCAAGTACAGTTCAAAATGTTTTCTAAACCTCCATTTTTCAGCCACATTGACACCCATCTGCTGAAGATTGGTGTAATCCCTCCATCTCTGGTGTTACACAGCAGTTTTTTCCTCAACGGTTGATACACAAAATGCTGCTGTTAGCTTAGCTGCATTAGCTTGGCGCGCAGGTAACTTGCTGCAGTTGCTGATCTACTTTCCTTCACTCATTCATTCTCTCCAAGACCATTTTCTGACACCATGTTGTGTTTGTTGTGTGGGTTCTTCAATAACAACACAGCGGTTTAACTTGAAAAGACTGAGCTTTATATAGAACTCTAGTATCAAAACATGTGTGTGAAGCTAACAAACTTCATTAAATATCAGAGAATCTACCATAACACAGAAGCAGGGATTATGGAGGAGGAGGACAGGTGCTGCGCTCGGGTTGATAAAACTGTTTCGATTGAACTTGTAGCAGAGATAGTATGTCTCCAGAGTGGCTTTGCTTGTTTTCAGTTTAGTGTTTAATGTGAGATAATTGACAACTGCTTACTTTACTTCAAAATGTAGACGTGCACTGAAATAATTAGTTTTCTCTAACAAGCAGCCTGCAAAGATCTTGTTGGGCTGTTGTATTTTGTCTCAGCTGATAGGAAGTTTAAACTATGTGTAAGTGCTGCTCTGCTTTACATTTTTGACAGAGCTGTTTCTGTTTTGATGGGTGTACCTAATTAAGTGAATTGTCAGTGTGTAAATAATATAGAGTAGACTCACAATTTCACTTTATTTGACAGGGAAAGAACATCTATGTCACGTGTCAAACTCAAGGCCCACAGTCCACATCCGGCTTGTGAATGAAATATTTTTGGCCCGCATGATCATATCTAATCGCTATCAGAGCTGGCCTGCTGATAAGAGTGCAAGCATCACTATAATACAAGTCCCACAATGCCAGCGTCAATCATGGCCAGTGAGTGCAAACCTCGCTCGTTCTCTCGCAGCCTGACTGAGCTGTTCACCTTTGTCAACAGCGTCTCTTGCAAAAAAACTGGCTAAGTGAAAAGTGGACTTTGAAAACAGATAACATGTTTCAGATGTAAAGGACAAAGCTGAGTGTCTGTGTGGAGACAGTGAGGCTGTCATGAAAGAATAAAATGTAAGAAGTCACTTTGAAAAAGCACCATGACAGATAAAAACATCTGGGGCCTCATTTATAAAGCTGGCGTATAGGTACAAAAACCGGCGTAGGCCTACGCCAAATACAGTCAACTTTTGGGATTTTTATAAAAACCAAACTTGATGGGAAAATGTTCCTACTTCAACGACAACGACCCAGGCGTACACACAAAATCTGGGAAAACGGGAAACTGCGACACCAATGGTACAGAATCAAGCCATTGAAACACTGAGGTGGAGAGTCTGCTGCCAACATTTACCAACTTGTGAAACACAAGAGGTGGATATCTTTTGTTTATTCATGTATTCTTACACAATCCTTTTTTAAAGGTCCCAATTTCTGTCAAGACAGTCTCCATTTCCCGCAACTCCTTGGCCACATTGTTAATGGCGGTGTCCCTCTGCACCTGCAGACTTCCTCTGAAGACATGGTTGCTGTGGTGCTGTGTGGAGTCTAGCCTCACTCCTCCTCACGCCTCCTCGGCATGTCTTGCCTTCTGGCACTACCATGGCAGCATCTGCCACCTGCTGCCACTATTCTGCCTTTCTGACACAAGTAATGCCCGCCACGCTGTGCCTACCATTAAACATTTTTATATTTGTCTCACACCCCGAAAAATTCCACTTCTTCTGTCTTTTCCGCTCCCGAGCCATCATGAAAATGATGTGATGAATATGTATTACAGGCACCCGACCATTTATAGCCACCATGCAGGCGTGGGAAGACGTTCCCTCACGTGCGCCCGCTTTAGAGTAGATTCTGATTTACGAACAGAAACGGGTGTGGAACGCGTGTGCGCACGCTTTTATCTGAAAGTTGAAGTGCGCTGCATTTCCTTTTGCGCCGCAGATGCCACCTGTAGTTTGCTTTGCTACGCGCGGTTTGATAAATGAGGCCCCAGATCTTTGCATTTTAAAAGATGATCAAATCTGTTTAGTTCTGTGAAACAAAGTTACAGTTTGTATTATTTAAACTGTCATTTGATAATGGCTAAATTAAATTATTAAATGGACCATGAACACCACTTATAGAAACATGTTAATTCACAAATACTGTATACATATAATAATCATCTATAAGTAGTTTAGAAATTGAAATGATATTGCCTTACTTCTGTTATTATATGAACAAGCTTATTTAATATTAGCACCAACTGTTGCTCCTCTTCATCATTTTCATCCTCCCATCAGTGACAATATTGTAAACCCCATGAATATATATATAAATATGTCGAGCCTCGGTTTTCTTTCTCATCAGAGCAAACAGGAACTACAGTGATCAGTAAAACTGAAAAAACATCTAAGTTTGTGCATTCAGGGCTACTGTAAAACACTTTACCAGCAACTTTAATGTCATTATATTTCAACCATCAATCCATAACAAGATAAACTTTACCAAATAAAGTGAGAAAATTCAGCAGTGTTGCTGCTCTTAAGTAAAAAACAAAAAAAAAAGAGAGAAAAAACAATCAAGACATCAAAATGTCCTGGAAGAAGCTGAAAGAGCTGAAAGCTAACGTAGAAACATCTGCACAGACTGCTTTTACAAAGAAAATCTATCTGATATTAATAAAAATGGTGGTAATTAGGGGTGGGACATAATTTAAAAAAGTAATTAAGTAGAGGCTTTTTAATTAATTAATCAATCCCAGTCAATCACATTTTAATCACATAACAATATTTACCCCAAAAGGCAACCTTTTCTAAAATTTAGATGGCTTTTAGTGGACGACTGATTAAAATAATACACAGCAATATAGTAAACTCAATCTCTAGTAATGTCTGGAAAAATGCATTTAATTGCATTTCAATTCTAAACAGTAGAAAAAGAAATAGAAACAATCATTGGCCCAAAATTAACAGATCTATAGTTAGAGTGTCATTTTAAGTACTTTACTAGCAGCTGCAGCTGTTCTCTGATTAAGAGTCTACAACATACTTTCATTTTTTTATTTTTTTTCATCCACATTCTTTAATAAGTATTAATATCTGACAGTAAGGCAGGCCGGGATCCACCAGCAGCAGCTTTACATGTTTCATTTTCAGTCTGGTCCTGGAACAGAGTTGAACCTGCTCTGACTGCAGCTGGGTTAATGGATGGAGGAGGAAGTGCTTCTCATTGAGAAGATGTAAACATGCTTTCATGTCAGTTTCTAAAAATCTCCAATAACACCAGAAAAAGTCTCTAGATTTGTCGCTAGTTGCATCTTTCACAGAGTCACTACATGGGTCCAAAATCTCGGTAAATAAAGCGCCAAAGAAGTTAATTTAGCAACTCTGATTTAGCCAGCTCATGTATGTCTCATTTTAATTAGTGTACCAGAACTTGTGCACTGACAAAAAGTTGTTTGGAGTTCAAACTGAGATTAAATGCATTAATTTCTTAAAGCATTATTTGTTTATTTCTTTTTTTTATTATAATTAATTACTTATATTTAACACATTAAAGTCCCACCCATAGTGTTAACAGAAGGATAAAAAGGAGGTAACTGCTTTGAAATGCAACCCTGGGGCATGTTTTAAATTAGCACAAGACCTCCTGGATGTTGAACAACACATCTTAGCTAAAAGCTGGACTTTATGGTATAAATGGACAAGCCTATAAAAGTTCACACGAATGTCAAACTGTGATGCGGCGGGAGTATCATGATGTGGGGCTACTTTGCTACATTGGAAGCTTTGAAGTCAGTAAGAAGGGAAATGCTTAAAATATTGTTTTGTTTAATTTCCAGATTCTTTATTTCATGTGCTATAAAACAACATACATGATTATTAGTAATTACGTTTTTTGTGTTTGTATGAACTTCACTTTTCACAGTTATGCATGTAGGAGCAAGTAAGTTGGAAAGTTAAAATATTTAAAGATGAAAAGGTAAAATATGTACAGTAAAATATTACAATAGTAATAAAAAAACAAAACAAAAAAAAAAACAAGGCAAGAATAGAAAGAGTCGAATAAAGACTAAATAAGGTAGAAAGAATAGTAAAAGCTGCACTTGAAGTTATGGATGGGTTAATGACTGATGATTTTGTTGCTGCATCAGGACGTTTCCAAAGTCTTGACATTCAAAAGAGAATTTTCTCACCAGCACAGTAAGTTAAATTATTTTTCTTGCAACTTTGTTCTGTAAAGGTTCTCTTACTTGTTCTTACCTCTTGCCCACTTGCAGTATCTATAAATACAGAAGATGAGTATGATGTTGTAGAAGATGAAGAGCGGAATGCTACAAATCAGCCTGGTCCAAGATATGAGAGGAGGAGGAGGAGGAGGAGGAGGAGGAGGAGGAGGAGTGGTGTAAAGATCAAGCTGGGGTTTGGCTAGAATTAAATAAATAAAACTAATTAGTGTGATGTTCTCATTATAAGACAATATACTAAGATAATAACTTATTCCAGGTACATAATAGTAAATTTACATTTACATTTATTTTTTAATCTGCAGGATTTTACCTTTTTTTAAGAAATGTTTTGTTAATGGGTTAAAAGGATCATAATCAGGACTATTAATTAAAACCCACCAAATAAGAATTTGAAAATAATAATAAAATAAGAAAACCTTTATTAGTCACTCCGTAGGAAAATTGCTTTGTTGCAGCAGTACAGGTGCAGTAAGCAGAAGCATGCAGGTGAAATAAAAAAAGTTAACACCCACACAATAAATAATAATATGTAAAGTATCTGGTTTGACAGCGTGACTTTTTACAGTATATAAATAGATACATAAATATGTATATAAATGTAGTAGTACCAGCTTTTCAGGTTGGTCTCTTAGCTCTGCCTGGCACTTGCAATTAAATGACTACCTTCACCTGGCCTGGTAGTCGGCTATAAAAAAGGTAGAGCCATGACCAGAGAATACCAAGTCTGCAGCACATACAGGTTGACTTTCTGGCCCTTCATTTATTTGTGATTACTTTCTTTTATCACTTTGGGGTTTGTGTATGCGTGTTTGAGTGTGGAGGAGCATGTGGTGGTGTTCTTTTGGGTTTTAAGTTAAAATAGGGCAAGTTCCCCATCAGTAGGCCTCTCTTTTTCTTTCTTTTTTTTTTTTTTTAAATCTTTTTAACCTTTTTGTCTTTTTCTTTCAGATTATCCAGAGATGGCACCAGGACTAGTGAATGTTTTCTTAGGATTAAAAACTTATTCCCATCTAAATAAACCACTTATATTGGATGCTATACCTCTGCTCGTATTTGTTGGACTACCTCATGTCACATAACACATTGCTCTCTCGCCAGATCTGTGGAAAGTGAGTAAGCGGCACAAACATAAATACTCTTATTTCACTGAAATCTTGATGGATTTACAAACAGTTTGGTTTCTTACAAAAGTTATTAATTTTATTATTAAATTAAATATTATAAATATATTATGTTATAATAACATAAATATTACTAATATAATAAAATAATTTGAATTATATGTTTAAACTAAAGATGTAATAAATTGCATTATTGTTATATATATCTGGAGGTAGGCGCCGTGGAATTTTTAAAATTTTCTCGTCATGTAGATAACCTCTCTATGTCATGAAAAACAAAACCTGGTTTAACCCTGTAGAGAGCATTATGGGCTATTTTTTTTACCCACAAAATCCTGTTTTTAATTAAATACCAATTTCATCAACAGTATATGTAGTTTTGATTACATATAATATAGTAATTCTGTGTTGTTTACAGCTCAAAAAACATTTTTGGGTGCACTACCCCTTTAATGCTGCCAATTTTATTTTAATGGCAACCAAAACCTCTAAGATTAAGAATCAGAGCCTTACCCCTTACTGTCAGCCAGGATTGTGGTGAATATCTTCCAGAAGGATGCTGACATTTGTAGAAACCTTCATGTTTAGACTTGGACATTGCTCTCAGAGTCATCTTCCCTGCTTCTTCTCTCCCAATGAAAGCACCATCTTTGTAAAAGCTGGCAGCAAAGTTTGATGTTGCATATTCATCATCCTCTTCCTTGTAGGAACAATGAAGTGGAACATCATCTCCCTCCATCACAGGAAGTACAGGGCTCTTAAGGATCACACCATGAGCTAAAATGTAAATTTGAATTAAGAATTTACATCATTTTATTTTGTACCACCAATAAAATTGACAGAAACATGCATGTAGTATTACCGGTTACTATGATGTTGATGGTGTTGCTTGCTCTTCCTGTAGATTCACACCAGTACACTCCAGTGTCTTGTGGGTAAGCATCGTCGATGATGCAGGAGGACCCGCGTTCCCAGCCATACTGGCATGTCTGAGCAGTCTGGGATGTTGTGTTCCTCTTCACTATCCATCCACTGGAGTTCCCCACACATCTCAGAGTGACACTGTCATATCGAAAGAACTGAGACCGGTCGGGAGCAACGTTCATCTGCACAGAAGCAGTGGCTGCAGAGAAGCAGCCTGAGAGAGAATGTTTCAGTCAGGATTTCTTTCTCTGTGAGCTATTGATTGTTAGGGTTAGAGTTTGCCCTGAGGTGTTAAATGCAGGTTTTTCTGTAATTAAATGATTGATTGTTTAAACAAACAATGCAGGAATTAATGACGTTGTTTCCAGAACAGAGAAACAGGCAGATGAATGGCTGAGGAAGATTGAGAAGTCAGAATTACCAGGCAAGTTCAAGGCTTGGCTCTTCCAGCATGGTCTGCTACCAAGATTGATATGGCTATTGACAATCTACAAAGTGCCCATGACAGCAGTTGAAAGAGTGGAGAAATGAGAGAAAAAGCATCTTCGTAGGTGGCTATGAATTCCACCAAGCTTCACATCAGTGGGGCTATACACTAGGTCTGGTCAGTTACAACTACCCCTGTCATCAGTGGTTGAAGAGTTCAAGGTGGCTAAGTGCGGGTTGCGATGATGTATCTAGATTCCAGCGATGGTAAGGTCAGAAATGCAGATGTCACAACGAGATCAGGATGCAAATGGGTAGGGGTTGCATCAGTGTCTCAAGTAGCAAGTGCGCTGAAGCTGAAGGACATCATCTGGAACCCATGCATAGGGAGGCATTGTCTTGGATCCACTCATTTCCAGCAGTAGGGTAAAGCAGACCCAAGGCGGAGGAGAGATATGATCCAAACCGAGGTCCGGCACCTAGAGGAGGAGAGGAGGAGGTCTAGGACAATGGAGCTTGGTTCTCAAGGAGCCTGGACAAAGTGGGATCCGCCAAAGCGGAAGATATCCTGGCCTGAACTCTGGAGAATGGCACCCTTTCGCATCTTGTTCCTGCTCAGTGCAGTGTATGACACCCTTCCATCACCAACAAACCTCCACAGATGGGGCGAGAGGGAGGATCCACTGTGCAGGCTGTGTGAAGGGAGAGGAACCATGGCGCACATACTGGCAGGATGCAGGATTGCTCTTAGCCAGGGAAGATACAGATGGCGGCACAACAAAGTTCTCCGTGCCTTGGCCGACACCTTAGAGCGGGAAAGACTGAAATAGCGGCGAATCACCGAGAGACCTACACCATCCATACAGTTTATTAGGGAAGGGCGGAAACCACCAGCCCCCAGGAAGATCAAGAAGGGCTTTCTCTAATCAGCACAATGGTGGGAAATGAGGGTTGACCAGGGAAGAAGACTAGTCTTCCCCCAGCACGTGCAAACATCACTGAGGCCTGACCTGGTCTTGTGGTCAGAGGAAGCAAAAAAAAAAAATCATTTTGATTGAACTGACAGTCCCATGGGAAGATGGTTGAGAGGAGGCATATGAAAGAAAGGCTTCCAAGTACGAGGATTTACTTGGAAGCCTTCCTTGGCGTTGTGGTTTAGGGTCAAAATACTCAGTGAAAGTTGGACACCACCTGAAGACATCTCCTCCTGGCCGATAGCAACAGTCATGTAGGCATGACTGGAGTATTTCACATCAAAGATGTATTCAGTAGTGACATTCTGTAATGTGGGTCTATGTACTCATTAGCAATATTATACAATATGCTAACGCTGGTTAGAATCACACAGTTGCTGCAGATTTGTTGGCTGCATCCATGATGAGAATCTCCAGTTCTACCACATCCCAAAGCTGCTCTGTTGGATTGAGATCTGGTGACTGTGGAAGCCATTGGAGTCCAGTGAACTCGTTCTCATGTTCAAGAAAACAGGTGGAGATGATCTGAGCTTTGTGACATGGTGCATTATCTTGCTGGAAGTAGCATCAAAAGATGCTACACTGTGGTCATAAAGGGATGGACATGGTCAGCAACAATACTCAGGTAGGCAGTGGTGGTTAAACCAGGCCATGTTGGTACTAAGAGGCCCAAATAGGGCCAAGAAAATCTCCCCCACACCATTACACCAGCAGCTGCCTGAAGCGTTGATTTAGTGCAGGATGGATCCATGTTTTCATGATGTTTCCACCAAATTCTGAGCCTAGCATCTGAATGTGGAGCTGAAACGGAGACTCATCAGACCAGCAACGTTTCTCCATCTTCTATTGTCCAGTGTTGGTGAGTGTGTGTGAACTGTAGCCTCAGTTTCCTGTTCTCAGCTGACAGGAGGCACCTGGTGTGGTCTTCTGCTGCTGTAGCCCATCTGCTTCAAGGTTGGATTTGTTGTGTGTTCAGAGATGCCGTTCTGCAGACCTTGGTTGGAACCAGTGCCTTTTGGACTTCCTGTTGTCTTTCTATCATCTCCAACCAGTCTGCCTATTCTCCTCTGACCTCTGACATCAACAAGACATTCTGGTCCCGACTTCTGCTCACTGAATATCTTGTCTTCTTCAGACCATTCTCTGTAAACCCTAGAGATGGTTGTGTGGGAAAGTCCTAGTAAATAAGAAGTGCTGAGAACATTAATAGCCTATCCTGAACACAGGAAAACCTGGAAAATATATTTATACACTAGAGGGGAAAATTACAAGCAAGGAGCAGGTGTGTTACAAGAACAGGAAGTAAGGACAACGGAATAAACAAGGGTGCTACCTCTACAAAATAAAACAGGAAGATAGACTAGAATATGAGCTGAACTAAAACAGAAAAAGAAGGAATAAATTAACTAAATAAAAACAAATTACAAACTTGCTTTAATGTAACAAAATGTAACTGTGAACCAAACAGCCAAAATAAATGTGTTTTAAAGTTTAAACTGACAATTATTACAACATTTTAAACAAGTAAAGAAATCAGAAAGTTTGGCTTTGTCTGACAAAAACAACATTTTAGGTTTAATGTGCCAGAAACAATAAAAAAATAAATATCCACATGAGAAACTTAGAAATCTGTCAATAATTATTAGAAAAGATGCCAACATACAGAACAAGCTTTGATCTTTGTTGCCATCTGATTGTTCAGAGTAAACTTTCAAAACATGATCAAACATCAATAAGGATGTAGATGAACATGCTGATAAGCAGAAGGTAAAACATTGTAAAACAATGAGAAATAATTACTTACAGATCAAGAGGCTGAGGGACGTGAACGCCATACTGCTGTAATGCTGTCTTCCTGTAAGTTAAAGCTGACAAACTATCACACCATCTAACACAGGAAATCGTCACATGAAGTGTCAAAATGTGTCAAAAAAAAGTTTGTTGGACTTTCAATAAACTCCTATCACTCATGCTGCTTCTTATGTCAACTACTTTATAGGTTTGATTAACAACAAGTTCAGTCTTTTATTATGCAGATCTTTCTCAGTTTCTGCTGAAAAACGTAGAATTAAACTCAGCGTGAAGAGGCCGTTTTTGTGATTCTGATTTTAGAGAAACAGGAAATGAAGCGATCACATACAGATACAGATAATATATGATCATGTGGGCCAAAAATAATTAATTCACTGTGGCCCGCAGGGCTTGAGTTTGACACAGAAGTTATATTTTATAGTTATTTTATTTTTAGTTTAGTTTGTTTTATTCATGATGGTATATTTTATTCTAATTACACGAGGCTATTTTAGGATCCAGGCGAAAGGACAGTTTGGGCGGGAAATGTTTTTATATTTTGTATATTTTTACTTCTTTATTATAATACATTTGGCAGTAAAATAATGGCTGTTGTACTTGTGTTTCAAATGATATGCCACGGCCATATTTTGTAGCTGGGCTTATCTTTGTTTCTGTTGCTCTGAATTAACCCTGTTGCCTTTTTATCACTCTGCCACACATTGACAGGTTAGAACGGGCAGAGTTCGGCGAATACGACCATGAATGGCAATTGTATCCACTGTCTTTCAACATTTAATATTTTTCATTTAGCATGTGGAGATTATGATAGCTCATCGCCAAAGATATGTATATTTATCACTACCATTTATCGTAGTTTCAAAGTTACTGACATAGCAAAACAAAGACGTTGGGTTAAACATTTGCAAATACCTCAATTTAGTATAGCATGTTATTGTTGTAATGTTTTCCACAGAATTAAATCTATGTTTTTTTTCTATCTTTATCTCATTCCTCTGCTTTAGGTTATTGAGGGCCTCTTTCACCTTTCTGCAGCTTTACATCCTTAATCATTACACAGCAGGTGTAATACTGAGTAAAACGTACTGAGCTATGTAGACAGGGCCTCTCCAAGGTAAAGTGTGTTTTCATGCATTTTACCTCTACACACATTGTATAAGAGAAAATATTTAGACAGTGAAATTTCTGACTACATGTATAGTTTGTGTTGAGTACTTTTTATTTTCTATGTTATGATGAAAATGATCCGCCATGATTTTAACTCTAAATTTCTTTTTAATTTTGATTTGTGTGTTGGTGTAGGTGAGGGCGATGATGGAAGCCTCCCCTGCTTTACTGGTTATGACCTTTGAGACATCTGGAAAGAAGATGGCTGATGAGAGGAGAACGCTAGGACTTTCCATACTCAATCAGGTTTTACAGTCAGTGTTAATATTCTTTACATCTGGTAAACCAGATCACCAGAGTTGGTACAGATTCTAAAAAGCTAAAAAAGAACAGCAGTTTCTCATCATGTTGTACAGACACCATCTATTGCAAGAAAGCAGTGTGGAGGAGATGAAAGGAGATTAAACACGCAGCGGTTTGAATATGTTTTATTGAAGAAAGAAGCCTAGCAGTCATACTCATTGCACGGCTCGGGAGCCACATTCGGCTCGTCATGCTTTGATTGGCAGCTCCTCCAAAAATTCAACAAAACCTGTGGAGCTGAAGTGCTGCTGCAGAGATGGGTCACTAGTGGTTGTTGCTCTGAGTTTTGGGAAGTGGATGAGTTCTCTGTCAGGTATCCACAGAGCAGTTATTTTGTTTTGGAATGCCCTGATTACCTTCACCATGTCACTGGGAAGCTTGTCTCTCCCTTGGAGCTGCAAGTTGAGAGTGTTTAGGTGACAGGTGATGTCTGTAAGGAGGGCCAGCTACACGATCCAATCTGGGTCTTTCAACTCTGGCAGGTGTTTCCCTTTGCTGTCCAAGAAAGTGCAAATTTCAGGAAGGAGGCTTAGAAATCGCTCCAGCACCTTTCCAAGTGACAACCATCTTACTTCACTGTGCATCACTAAATCTCTGTACTATGTGTCATAGTCTTCAATTAACTGCCTGGAGAGAAGTTATTTTATGGATATTATGGATGAAATTAGTGGTCCAGTTATTTGGGTGTGGGATCTGAACGCTCATGGTGAGTTGTGGGGAAGTAGGCTGACTGATGGGAATGGTCGAATGGTGGAGGATTAATGGATTTATATAACTTAGTTGTTTTAAATGATGGGTGGCCTACAAGGTTTGGGGTTGGTCAGATGTGTTCATCTTCCATTGATATTAGCTTCGTCGGAGCTTGCCTTGGTTGGGAGTTGGGATGTGCTGGAGCGTAGCACAATGGGAAGTGATCATGATTATCAGTGATTTAATTAACAGAGGGGGAACTTTTTGGAGTACAGAGGAGCTGTTTACAGGGAGCTGTGTACTATAGACAGTAATTTGGGTGTGGATCAATGGAATGAGTCCCTCGCTGCTGCCATATAGTTGGCTGCAGTTAGGGTTATTCCCAAGAAGAAGGTCTGTAGAAGAAGTGTAATAGTTCCCTGGTGGAATGAGGATTGTAATGAGGCGGTCCAGGCTAGGAAAAGAGCTTTTAGGAAATTGAGGAAGTATCCTATGGACCACTGTATTACTGAATACAGGATATTGAGTGCTAAAGCTAGACATATCATTAAAGAAGCTAGGGTGGAGGTCTTATTGTGAAAATTTAGGCTCGAGAACACCTGCTAGAGTTCTCTGGAATTTGGTACATAAAATGACTGGAAAACAAAAACAGATGTTAGTTCTTGTCCTTCAGTGTGAGACTGGACAAGCGGTGAGTAAACGAGATAAGGCCAGTGTGTTGGTGAGACAGTTTCAGAAGGTGCCTTGCTCTAGTAATTCAACTGTGGAAAGTAGGAGGAGAAAAGAGGAAATTGTGGCACAGAACCTGGCTAAGCTGGAGTTCAGTGTGGATACCTCAGGTTTGATTGTTTTCCTCTCACTGGATGAACTAAAAAGAGCAATAAGGCAAGGGAAAAATACCTCCCCAGGAAAGGATGGGTTACGATGTCAGCTGTTCAAACAAGCGGGGCAAATCTTGTTGGTAGAACTTTTGCTATGTGTAACACGGCGTGGACAGATGGCTGTCTACCAGGCAGACAGTCCTATGCCATCTAGTCAATCACCATTATGTTGTCCTCCGTTCCGTTTTGTTTTGTTTTCTACTTATTGTTTTTAACCGTTTTAATGTTTGTTTTGTACTTATTGTTTTTTAACAATTTTAATGTTCTTTGTACAGTGTCCTTGGGTGTTTTGAAAGGTGCTTTTAAATAAAATGTATTATTATTATTATTACCAAAAAAATGGAAGCATGCCACTATTATCCTGATTGTTAAACTGGGGAAAAAGGCTAGCGATCCGGGTTCTTATAGGCCAATAGCCCTGACCTAAGTTATGTGTAAAATAATGGAGCACATGGTTACGCACAGGTTAGTTCAGCACTTGGAGAAGAGTGAGTATTTTGTGCCTTACCAAAGTGGATTTAGGGATTTAGGCAAGGTCGATCGACTATGGATGCTGTCTTGATGACATGCTATGGAGGGATGGGCTGTTGATTGTACTGTGTGATGCTGGGATTTGTGGGAGAATGTTTAATTGGATCAAGGACTTTTTGAATAATAGGACAATATAAGTGAGGGTGGCAAAGGTACTCTCTGAGGAGGTAGAGGTTGAAAATGGTATCCCCCAAGGGAGTGTCATTAGCCCTGTGTTGTTTAATGTTCTGGTAAATGGTATGTTCAGTGGTTTAGGGACAGGGTTTAGGTTATCTTTATTTGCTGATGATGGTGCCATTTGGAAAAGGGGTAGGAATTTGAAATATGTTATGGAGCAAGTTCAGGGAGCTTTGGAGAAAATATGTGCTTGGGCTGACGATTGGAGTTTTAAAATCTCTACTAACAAGTCTAAGTTCATGGTGTTTGGGCATAAGTTTGTTTGGGATGTAGGTTTGAAGATTTATGGTGTGGATCTTGAGAGAGTTAAGCAGATCAAATTTTTGGGGATGTGGCTAGATAAGAGATTAACTTGGAAGGCTCACATTGAGAAACTTTGTGTGAAGTGTGGAAGGATTATTAATGTCCTTCGATGTCTAACAGGGTCTGACTGGGGAGCTAGTACTGAGGTACTGCTGATGATATACAGGGCCAGTATAAGATCTGTCTTAGATTATGGCTGTGCAGCTTATGGGTCGGCTGCTCCGTCTGTGTTAAAAAAACTGGATGTAATTCAGTCAAAGGCTTTGAGAGTGTGCAGCGAAGCTTTTATTACCACACCAAACGTTTGAGAGCAGCTGAAGAGTGTTGCTAAGGAAGCAGGTGTTGGTGATCTGGATGCCCGTCCTCCGGTTTTCTGGTCCACTGTTCCATCATGGCTGGGACCAGTTCACGTTGTTGATTTGCATCTACTTCACAGCGACAGGAGATATTGCGGCGCACCAACTTTAATCTTAACCTTACAACGCTGCAACAGGCTGATACTTGAGGTTTTATCCAAAACGCGTCATGCTAAAAGTGCACATGTCATAATGCTTTATTGTTTTACATCCATATCTCAATCTCAAGAAGCATACACTATGTTTAATGAGCTTTAGGATGTATACGGTTGTATGAAAATAATGCATTTAACTGATGTTAATATTATACAATGACAGTGACAATGACGGTTAATAGAAAGTTTCAGCTCAAGCTCACCCTGTCTCCATGCTCCAGGCCCCAAACCAACACAGGTGAGCGCACTAATTAATAACCTCAACACACCCAAAGTGCCACCCACAATCACCGGTGGTGTCACTGCGCAAGTGCACACATACTTCAAGTGGGAAATAAATAACCCAACATATGGCTCCTACAGGAGAGTTACTTCAAGGGATGTGGTAGAACTGACTCAATCACGGCTGGAGCGATGCTGGAAGGGGCACTTACAGATTTTTACAGATGGATCGAAGGATCCAGTAAGTAATAGAACGGCTTTTAGATTTTTTTATACCTGGAAAAGGGGTTGGAAAGGGAGTTAGACTCCCTGATTGTATGTCTTGGATAGTTTTTTTTTTTGTTTTTTTTATGGCAACTCTGACCAGTGGATGGCAGCAATATGCCATAGTCACATCTAATCTGCCTAATCCAATGGTTCCAGGATATTCTGTCTACTCCAAAGTACCGTAAGACTATTCCTCCTGGTTTCTGTGTTTAAATAAAGTCTATTTAATCCATCTCCTGTCTCCGAGGGGTCCGTAAGTAACAGTAAATCTTTGAACATGTCCATATTTAATTATTTATAAATACAGATGTTAGTTTTATATTAGGGTATTATTTTAGTATTAATGTCATATAGATTATAATTGTAACAAAAATGTAAATAATAAATTTGTGTTTGAAATAGATAATTATAATTTAAAATGTGTGTATGTGTGATTATTGCAAAACCCAAGCAAACATAGGTAAATAATAAAACACTTGTGCTGGTACATGTGTTAATAATGCTTCGATTTAAAAGAATTTCAGTGTTACATGTTTGATTTAGACAAAAATGACTCCTATCGCTTTACCATTAAATAACTGGAAAACTACAAAATCAAAGTGTTTCATATTATTTGTGGAAGTTGATAAATGAATAAGTCCATAAAAACAAGTTTCGTGGACAACTTATGGAAGAAATCTAATTTATTCCACTACAAAGTTAGTCAAAATTAGATGAAAATGCAAAATATTACTATCTGTAAGGGAGTTTGATAATGGATTACTGGAAAACTACACATTAGAAGTGTTTCATAATAATATATTATTAGTATTAAGTCTAGCAGTACAGGTTTTGTGGACTATTTATTAAAGAAATTTTTAATGTACTTTAGAATTAGATGAAAATGCTTCTTTTGCTATCTGTAAGGATTTTGACACTGAATTACTCCAAAAGTTGACAGTAAAAGTACTTCATAGTATTTGTGTAAGTAGTCAATGAAGTATCGAGTACAGCAGTAGCTTTTATAAACTACTTATGGAGGAAATTAATTCCTCTTCAAAGTTGGATAACAATGCTTCTTTTAGCTAGCTGTAAAGAACTTTGACAATGAATTACTCCAAAACTGCAAAGTAAACATGTTTCATATTAGTTGTGTAAGAAATTCGAACACCTTGTTTGTTTTAAATATTTTAAATAATTTAAACATGGACCCTTGAAAGAAGAAGTCAAAGAAGAATTTCTGTCACCACTTGGGACAGACAATAAACATTTGTCTGTCTGTCTGATATAAAAGATACTAAATCCAGCAGAACAGGTTTTGTAAACTTTTTATTGAAGAAACTTTGCTTATTATCTAAATAAAAGGAACATTTGGCATTGAAATACTGAAAAACTACACAGTAAAAGTAGTTGATGATATTTGTGCAAGTAATATATGAAGTATCCAGTAACACATGTTAGTGCAAACTGCAGAACCTGTAGACAACCTGCAAAAGTGTCACTGACTAAAAATAGATAGTTCATTCCTCAAAAGCAAAAATTTATGTCAATGAAACTGTTGGAGCCATCAAAATGAAAACTCCTGTCACCATTGAGTACGAACTAGGTACTCAAATGACTTAGTCATGTTTTCATCATGACAGTTTAATCTCTTAAGAGTCTTAATTACAAAAAAAGTTAGATCTCAGACACTTGCTGAAAATGACCAAGACAGTACTACACACTAGATGTACAGCCATTTGAAAACTATAGTAAAGTTACACATTTCTATTGTTAGTATTGTAACTGAATACATGACACAGAATACCTTTTTTCACATTTTCACTTCATACAATGTTTGCCATCTTACAGTAATTTGTTCACAGCATTGTGCAAAAAAAAGCTCTTCAGTTACTTACATACAACAAACTTACAGTAAAGTAAGTAGTAACTTGGTAGAGTGGTGCACAACTGTAAACAATATACTAACAGTACAAACATGTACAATACATTATATGTAAATACAGTATAATGTATAATGTACAGTACAGGAGGTTCCCAGAGCAGCAGCAGAATTCACAACAAAGATAACATGCCATGATGCGTTCAGGGTCCTTGCTGTAGTTTTGCTACTACTGACAGCTGTTCTGAGTACAAGCCTGGACCCAGTAGGATTCCTGTGTTAGTTAGTAAAATAAGGAATCAAACACGGTCAGTTTGTGGGGTGAATCGATCTAATCTGTTAACTGTACCTTGTATAACTCAGAATACAACAGAGACCAGTGTAAACTTCATAAAGCTAGCTGTACTTAATGTTAGATCTCTGTCCAACAAGTCACTGTTAGTTAATGACTTCATCATTTCTCACAGTTTAGATTTTCTATTTCTGACAGAAACATGGTTAACAGAAGACACAAGTGCTACAGTTCTTAACGAAACAGCACCCCCTCATTTTAGTTTTATGAATAAATGTCGAAACGGGAGGAAAGGGGGAGGAGAAGCTGCCTTATTTAAAGATTCATTCCAGTGTAAAGAGATTTCATTTGCTGATTTTACTTCTTTTGAATATCTTAGTTTTATTTTAAGGGGAGTTTCTAAAATTCTATTTCTGATCTACAGACGTTCAGGACACTGTGTAAATTTTATTGATGAATTTTCTGAATTATTGTCGGTTATCTCTACTGATTTTAACCATTTCATCTTAACTGGGGATTTTAACATTCACATAGATAACATGATGGATGGTAATGTCAAGGAATTTTCTTCCATATTGGACATGTTTGGTTTGTGGCAACATGTAAAAGAACCAACCCACATTCAAGGTCACATTCTGGACCTGGTTATTTCAAAGGGTGTTGATATTTCTTCTGTTGTGATCACTGACTTGGCCTTGTCTGACCATTTTTGTATTTTGTTTGATTTACTGATCACTCAGAAAGTCCAACCAACCTGCTCCTCGGTTAGGAAGAGGTACATTAATGAAAGAACAAGTGCTAAGTTTGTGGAGGCCATAGCTATGTTACCAACAACCAGTGCAGAGTCAGTTGATGGACTCCTGGATCATTTCAATCTGAAAATCTTGAATGTAATGGATGCTGTTGCACCGATAAGAATCAAGAGCACTTTGAGCAAACAGAAAACACCATGGAGAAACACCACTGTAGTTACCAGCCTATAAAGAGAATGCAGAAAAACTGAGCGGAAATGGCGGAAAAATAAACTTCAAATTTTCTATGAGCTGTACAAATAAAGCCTCCGTAACTATAACAATGAGCTGTGCAAGGCCAGAGAGCTGCATTTATCTGAAATGATTAACAGGAATGTCAACAATTCTCGCACTCTGTTTGCTATGATTGAAAAACTTACAAATCCTCCTAAACAGATAAGCCCAGAGCTCCTTTCCACTGAGAAATGCAACCAATTTACAAACTTTTTTAGCCAAAAAATTAAAACAATCAGGCAAAATATTAATTCCACACAGTCACACAAGAAAATGAGTCTGTGTTTAAAACCCGGAAATAATTCTGATATCATGTCGCAATTTAAAATGGTGAATTTAAAGTCCTACAAGAAACAGTTTGGCATCTGAAATCAACAACATGCACTCTGGACATGATACCATCCGACTATTTAAAAACAGTTTTTACCTCAGTAGAAAGTGATCTCCTACTGATAGTTAACAGCTCACTGGCATCAGGCATTTTTCCCAAGTCACTAAAGATAGCTGCTATTAAGCCACTCCTAAAGAAAAGGACTCTAGACGCCTCTATAATGAACAACTATAGGCCTGTCTCTAACCTCTCTTTTATTTCCAAGATTATTGAGAAAGTTTTTAAATGAAAGTGGAAATCTTGATAAATTTCAGTCCGGCTTCCGACCTCATCACAGCCCTGAAACAGCTCTGGTCAAAGTGCTAAATGACATTAGGTTGAATACTGATTCTGGTCAAGTATCAGTCCTGGTTCTGTTGGATCTCAGTGCTTTGGCCCTTTTGAGGTCAAAAGAGGATGTGTCAAGATCAAACGTTATGGAGTACTTTTTACGTGCTTAAATGTCAGAGCAGTGCATATTGAGGTAGCCCATTCCCTTGACACAGATTCATGTATTAATGCCATACGGCGTTTTCAAGCCAGAAGAGGTCAAGTGTCAATCCTTCGATCCGACAATGGCACAAACTTTGTTGGCGCTGAACAAGAGCTGCAAGAGGCATTAGCAAAACTGGACCAGTCACGCATCAATGAAACAAGGATGATGAAAAGAGTACAGTGGGTTTTGAAGTTTTAAAATACTCTTTGTTGGCTTTAAAAGATTTGTTCACCACCTGTAAATCAGAAGGAAGAGTGTTCAAAAATCCACATTTTTAAAAGAAGGCAAAAATACCAGAGTTTGAGTAGAATTGACAATTCTTTGTTAAGCCAGTAATAAGAAAACAATACATATCTTCTCGAGAAGGAGGCCTGTTAGCTTAGCTTCTGATCACTAATACACAAAGTGTCGGGAACCTTCGGTTCAGCCAAAAGACCCGCCTACCTAAATTATCCTCCTCATTTATACTGATACAAAGCATTGTGGCTATGTGCGTGCATGTGGTGAGCATTCATGTGAATGTGTATTTTGCAAGGTGGTCCTTCCTTCTTCCGGGAATTTGATTCCTCCAGGTCCTCCTTTTGGGGTACGTCAGAGCTGAAAAGAAAAAGATACTTCGCTCTGCCCTGTTATCTGTCTGCCTCTCTGTGCTGACTTTCTTCTACCTGTTCCCACAGTTTTACACAAAGGCCATTCTTTTTAATGATTTCTGAGTTACTGGGAAATTCCGTTCTGCTAGGAGTGAATAGATAAGCAAAGAGATACAAAAATATTTACGATTTACTCCCTAGTGGCCATCCAGAACATTGTCAAGGCCTCTAATTCTCAGCTGTTTTCTCAGTATTGAACTCAGTAACCTTATATGAGTTTATGTGAATGGACTATCTGTAACCTGCAAAGCAATGATAACAATTAAGCTGTAGTTCTATTAATTAAAAGCAAAAACCTAATGCATGTTACTAAAATCTAAGGATAAAATGTAAATGAATAAATGAATAAGAATGCTTAAATGAGTAAATGAATAATAAATGAGTAAATGAATCAAAATGCTTATAAAATATTTGCAACAGTTTTTAACCCCCCTGCTGCTTCTCATCATGGCGGCATTTGGGAGCGTCAAATCCGTACAGTGAGAAAAGTGCTGAACTCTGTATTGAGACAACAGCAACTGGATGATGAAGGGCTTCAAACTCTCTTTTGTGAAGTCGGGAGCATCATCAATGGAAGACCCTTAACTATGAACTCTGATCATCCCAGTGACCTAGAGCCGCTGACACCAAACCATTTGCTCTTACTGAAAGCTCAGTCCAGCATCCCGCCAGGCGTGTTTGACAAAGATGATGCCTATGCCCGTTGTCGCTGGCGACAAATCCAATCCAGACTTGTTCTGGCGGAGGTGGATTTAAGAATACCTACCCCTCTTACAGGAGCGTCAGAAATGGCTCGGTCTAAAAAGAAGTTTTAAAGTTGGAGATGTTGTCGTCATTGCTGACCCATCCCTTCCAAGAAACACCTGGAACTTGGGAAGAATCATCAGAGTTATGCCAGACTCTAAAGGAGCTGTCAGAAGCGCTGAAGTCCAGACGAAGACCAGCATCGTTCATAGACCTATAACAAAACTGTGTTTACTTCTAGGAGAAGAATGAAGACAGAAGAAAGAGCAGAGTTATGTTACCTTAGTTAAAGTTTTAAAACAGAGGTTTGAGAAATGTCAGTATATTGGAATGAATGGCTCCAATTTAAGTATCATTTGGTAATTGCTATGCTACAGCCTAGTCAATTAGGGGTCGGTATGTGTTGAAGCCATTTTTTTTTTTTATTAGGACTTAATCCTAATTATTCTATAGTTCTGTGTTGCAGTTGAAATGATCTTCTTTTATTAGTGGATTTTGATTGGCTGCTAGACTGAAATTAAAAAAAGGGGAATCAGCCAAGAAAAAGTAGATTGGAAGTCACTGGACCTTGAAGCAACACAGTCTTTTGACCTACACCGCATTTCAGTTAGTTTAACAGAAAGTCTAAATTTTCAGTCCTTTTTATGTATATGTTCAAGTTTAATTTGATATTAAATGGTAAAATGAAGAACTTGACTTCAAGACTTTGCTTTCCGACGTGCGTGTGTTGTGTGCAAAGAAGCCTGAGGTCCAAAGCTAGTGAGTCAGCCACGCTGCACCCACAGGTGGGTCGTCCTTCAGTGCAGATGGGGACAGTTTACTGGGGACTGGAACAAGACTGGAGGTCTTCCACAGGAGTATAAAAGAGGTTCTGAGGAACTGGAAACAGCTGGCTGGCACAGGTCTTTAGAAGTCTGGACTGATGGCATCTGGACCAGCAGCTTTGGATTGGTTGAGTCTCTCCAGCTTTTACTATTTTTATCAGAGAATTTAGTTTTGTCACCGAATTTTGCTAATCGATGAAAGAAGGCGGGTGATAAAATATCTATCTAGGTTCTAATTTTTTTTCTCACCTATGAGCTGTTGGTAGACAAAAAAAGAACAAGATGTCTGAAATGAGTTTCTCTACCTCTCTCTTAAAGATGAGGTGAAGTTACCCTGAAATAATAAAGTCTCTAAACTGGCCTGGTTCTTTTTTTCTTACTTTCTCTCTGTTTTTATCTGAGCTCAAATCTACCCACTAAATGAGAGAAAAAAACTTCTTTTGCCTTAGGTGGAAGAGTAACAGAAAAAAATTAAAAATCCATATTTTTATTCAACGTCGTCTGATTTCACTTTGATTGTTGTCCTCCTGTCTGTCTTGTCCCACTTCTAAATCTGTAACACAACACAAAATAAATTATCTTTAAATGAGAATTGCAATGTTTTTATGCTGTTTGTTAAACTATCAGTTTTAATTAATTTATAGTTTTACTTTTTGAGCAAAAAAAAGAGAAAAAGGAAAATCACGCTGAAAAAGGAAAAATCTAATGTGGAGGGTGGGATCTCTGGTCTAATATTAATTTCAGGATGTAGTGTACAGCTCGGTAAAATAACATTCGTAACTGAAAACATTCTTTACTATACTGCAAACAGAACTACAGCATCAAAGTTGTATTACTCCGTCTCTGTTGTACTCAGTGAGTACTCTGTAGAGCTGCTTCACAAACATCTGGGGAGATCTTTGTCTGCATCACTATCAGTCCCTGGATTCTGGACATTTACTCATTGTAGACGTGAAGTCCTCAGAAAAGTGTTTAATACAGTCTCAGAGCTCATGTTAATGTTAGTTTGAGCCAGGAGGGTCCACTACTGATTTCATTACAGAGAGGAGGAAGCTCCATCTGAACATCAGCTTTTCAGCTGGTTCTGTGTAAAAAAACTCATCCAGCCCATTAAGCTGCACCTTATTACTCAATGAATCACTATTCTGAGATTAGAGAAGTTCTTCTATCAGGAGAATATTTTAATCAGATTCCAGATCCATTTTATCAAAAAGAAAACAAATCATACATTAAAATCCTGCTTCTTTCAGTTCTTTCGTCCACATGTAAACACAGTTTTGCTAAACTGCAAACAAACTTTTCAGAAAACACCGTCCATGGTGAAGATTTTCACATGATCCATCTGTGTGTTTAAGTGTGGACAGAATAACCAACATCTCTGGTTCAGAGTCAGAGCGTCCACCTCCACCTGTGTCTTGTTCACATGGCAACAGCAGACGTAGCAAAGATGGTGCTGGCTGTAATCATGCTAGCACTGTAAATATACTGAAGAACAAAAGCTCCACAAAACCAGATTTAACAGAAATATTTCTTTTTTATTTGTCCTCTGATTGGCCATCATGGCTTCAGAGATGGAGCCAAATCTCCATCTTCTGGTTTGGTTTCTGGTGGAGTTTCAGGTGTTTCTGTGTCTCGATGTGGACAGAGACTTTTATGTAAATAATAGCAGAAGGATGTGTTTTCTATAAAATAAGTGTGTGTGTGTCAGCTTTAGTTGTTGAAAACATTAGACTGAAGCAGCAGAATAAAAGGAGAATAAAATGTGAGTCTGGTCTCAGATCAGTCTGACACACACCAGAAGAAGAAAAACTACTTCCTGTCTAGAAGATGAAGCCACAGCAGATCAAGTTGTTCATGTTAATCTCAGAAACCTGCGTTCAGCTGAGTGATGTGTAGATTTGATCCTATTTTAACACAGAATGAGTTTTTCTAAAAGAGATGAAGTGGTCGTTATCAGTAAATTATAATTAGGGATTTTCAGAAGATTAAACCAGAGCAGGTTTGCTGTTCACTAATTACACTGCATGTAAACAACATGACGCACATTTTATTTCTTTTTTACTCTTTTATATGTTAAAACCAACAATGACAGAGAGATGAAGGTTCCTTCTCTGTGTCAACAAGCCGTCACTCTCACAGTCGTGGGTCAGATTATTGATTGATTAGTGATTAGATCTTTGAATTTGTGTCCGAGTGTGAAAACAAAGTTTTGTGTTCTGTGATTATTTTACATTTTACTAAATGAAAACTATCAGATTTTTCCAGTTAAACATTCGTCATTAATACAAGATTAATTTCATGTTTCTGACTCTTTTCTTTAACAATGACTCTGAATTACTGATTTACAAGACTGATCTATAAACATGTAACTTGGTTCATTTATTGTACGTTGGTGTCATTTAACACTTATTTTGTTTGTTTTTCTGCTACTACAACAAATCTTATTATTATCACTTCTTGTTAAAAGACTCTTGTGTTGAACTGATCTATTAAAACTTAATCTATAGAAACTAATGAACACATTTAATTCTGTTTAGCTTCATTTGAAAGTGTAGAAGGAAAGAATCTGCTGGAAATGAAAAGAGGAGAAATTTATGACTCACGTTTATAACAAACTAAACCAGCAATGAGAACAACAACAGCAGTGACAATAAGACCAATGACAAGTCCTGCAAAACAGAGAAAAAATATTAGAAAACAAGAAAGAAAAGACACATTAATTTTAAATTGATAATGTTAATAAAAACAACAATAATATACAAATAAAACTTTAACTCAGAGTAATTATAATCTAATCAATAATATAACTGGAAGTTATTTTTAACTTTTAACTCACTAAACTTGATTCCTGCTGGTGGAGAGAAAATATATTAAACTGTAAATATTATACTTTTTATTTTTCTGTTAACAGTTGAGAGACGTTGTTTACTGTTCTGATCAGGTGAATGTTTAGTCTGAATCGAATCTGGATCATTGATTCCTGGTTAAAGATAAAGAATCAATTTATGGAAAGAAGAAACAAAACCAAACACTTTACAAGGAAAACTGAATTAAAGACAAAACATTCAATCCCACAAAACATAAAACAAAGTCAGAACTTAAACAAAGAGACAACCAGAAATAAAACCATGGCAGGTAAAAGTTGCTCAACACAATATTTTGTTGACCTGGACCGAATTAAAAAGCCATGATGGTTTATAAAAGTTTTCATTTCTAATCTTCTTGCTTGAGTTGCACTGATAACATTAAACTATGAAGAACTCAAATATGAGATTTACAGAAGATCAAACATAAATCTACCTTTCTTGTTTGGATCTTCATCCTTCAACACTGTAAGAGAAAATAACAGGACTAAATATTCAGGTCATACATGTATAAATACATGTTAACATGTTTCTCCACACAAAGAAAATATAAACTGAATTGGGATAAAATGTGTTTCAGTGTAAACATTTTATAAACATGTTTCTTTTTGTTAAATTTTTTCATCAGTACTCACCAACTTTCAGAGCAATGTTTCCTTTTTTCTCCCGACACTTAGGAACAAAACAGATGTAATTTCCTGCATCTTCTTCAGAAACATTTCTCAGTTTGAGGGAAATGTTTCCATGATGCATTTCATCATGGAAGAGAGAAGTTCTGCCTTTAAACCTCTGATCTTGATCCTCATTATCATCTTTCTGACTTCGATATAAATGCACCGTAGCGTTGTTCCGTCTCCACTCCACAGTCAGAGTTGTTGCATCAAACCCTGGTTCTAGGCGACATGGTAGAACCACATCCTGACCCGACTCTGCTGTAACTGGCTCAGGTGAGCCGATCACTTCATACCCGTCTGGAAAAACAAACATTTAGATGAGAACTTTGTTTCCTAAAACCATTAAAGTCAAAGATAACTGAGCAGCTGCTGCTTCATCAGAAACATGTAAAGTGTGTTTTGTTAGTTATGTAAAAAAATCAAGAAAGAAAACAAAGTTAAGGACTTAAATTTAGTTTCTTTTCTAGCAGCAATAAGTATTTCTGTGTAATAAATTATTTAATCAAAACCCCTGAGCCATTAGGCAAAGCAGCTGATGTAAATCCCTATTTATCAGCTGTACAGAGAGCTCAGCAGCAGCTGTACTTTCTGAGGAAGCCGAGGAAGTTCAGCATGTCACCAAATATCCTCAGAAACTTCTACAGCTACGTGGTTGAGTCCATCCTGACCAGCTGCATCACCGTGTGGTACGGCAGCTCTACTGTCACAGACCGTAAACGCCTGCAGAGAGTGGTGAAGACTGTGTCCGAGATCACCAGGACTCTGCTGCCCTCTCTGCAGAGCATATACCAGCAGAGTCCACAGGAGAACTGCCTCCATCATCAAAGACCACACCCACCCCCAACATGGACTGTTCACTCTCCTCCCCTCAGGCAGGAGATACAGGAGTCTGAAATGCAGGACAACCAGACTCAGAAACTCGTTCTTCCTCTCGGCCATCAGACTCCTTAACAGCTGATAGGAGTCTGTAACAACGGCCTGTACCCTGCACACAGACTTTATATTGTCAACCACAGTCACTGCAATATTGTTTGCTGTTTATGTGTCTTATTACTTATGATAGATTTTGCATCTTACCGTCTACCTCATGACAGTTTTTTGCACAGCTAATCATTCATTGTTGAATGTGGCCCAACAGCTTATACAGCACACTGCACATTTATGTTTACAGATTATTTACTCAGAGGTTTTTTTGTCCTACCTTTATCTTTATCTTCTGTCTAGTTTTTTAAAGTTGTTTTTCTTCTATTTTATAATCTTTTATGACATTCAGTGTGAACGGCAAAGTAAGAATTTCATTGTTCAGGGAAACTTGTTTCCGTACTGTGTAAATGACAATAAACACTTTGAATCTTGAATCTTGTACAGTGTTTTAGTTTCTATTCATGCACATCGGTTTAACCTTATTTGTTCTATGTGAATCTTATTTGTCCACATTGTCCTTTTGCATGTAACTTTGTCTTTTAACCTTCATTCATTCATTCATTCATTCATTCATTCATTCATTCATTCATTCATTCATTCATTCATCCATCTGTACCACTTTATCCATTACGTGTCGCAGTTAAGTTGGAGCCTATCCCAGCATTTTAACAGGTGAGAGGCAGGTACACCCTGAAGAGGTCACCAGTCCATCGCAGGGTCAGCACAGATAGGGACAAACAACCATTCACACACACACACACACACACTCCTAGGGAGAATTTAGCCCACATTGTCTTTTTACATGTAACTTTGTCTTTTAACGTGTCTTTTAAATACCTGACACTGTTTCCATAGTAATGCTCATATTATAGTATATTGTTATGCAGTGACAATAAAGATATTCTATTATTCTATTCTACTCTATTCAGATCAGTAGCTGCTTCAGGATGGATATAACCTTCTGAAAAGATGATGCAGCCACCGCTGGGTGGCCTTCATTTTGGCCCTTCTGCTGTCACATATAAAAGAGTCATCCTAATGTCTCCTCTCCTCATCTACAACTTTATGTAAATGTAACAATGACAGTATCACCTCTTTACTGGATCCCAGTACATATCAGCCATCTCCACCATAATATCAAGTATCTGAGGGGGTCTGAATGTGTCAGAGCAAAATTTTCCTCTTTTTTACTTATTGGTCAGCGGTTATTTGGGGGAATTTCGCCCCCTAGCGAACATTTGTTGTAACTGCATGACGTTGTCCAGGTGGTTTGATCCCCTTGACTGAAGTGCAGTGTGAAAGCAAACCAAACCAATGGAAGATGCAAAGTTTTTAGGAATTCAAGTTATTGAACAGAGTCCTCCAGACTATTCTGGTGTGGTTTTGTCCTCATCTCCTCTGCAGCAGCAGCTCTTTCTAACAGCCCTCTAACACTGTCATGCTCCAACCTGAGCTTACCTGGACGTCTTTACTCTGACGTACAGCTTATTACCTGTACCAAGTACTTTGCTGCTGAAAGTAGGTGTGATCACATGTTGTCCATTTTCATTTTTAATATTTGGACAATATTTTGGAAACTTACTAACACTGAGGTTGACGTAACAACTCTTCTCCACTGAGCCGACCTGAAAGGAGCACTTGTATCTTCCAGAGTCGGAGAGTTTTAAAGAGGAAAGTTGGAGTGACAGATTTCCATTACGGAGACCTTCAGAGAACAGAGACGTGCGTCCTTCAAACCTCTCCATTTGTTCTCCAGGAACGTCTTTTCCATCTTTACGAACGTGTACAACATCACTCTGCTGAGTCCATTTCACTGTGTTGTCTGTTGCATCCTGCTGGGGCTCGAGGTGACACTGTAGAACGATGCTGGAGCCGCAGAATGACACTACCGGCTCAGAGGAGCAAAATATCTCAGTTTCACCTGGAGAAACAAAACAAATAGTTCATAGAAATCAGACAAAACTCTGTCCAGCATTCCACAACACACTTAATAATCAGTCTTTAGTTTTGTTCTTTGATTTAGAGAAAAATAAAACGATCAAAGAAAAAAAAAACCTGAATATGTTTAAATGTATTTTACAATAGTGCTAAATTAAGATGGAAGAGACTTCAGTCTGCAACAGTAATGAAAATATATATAAGTTATTACAATAATAAATCATAATATATCTCTTTTTATCCAGACTGATGTTGTGTTGGGACAGAAGAGACTGTAGCGAGGACAGTCACTGAGACACTGTAGGTAATATAAACTTTAGGGACATTTATTATTAGTGTTAATAAATGTCAAGATGTTAGAAATTTCATTGTTTGGTTTTTATCTTCTTTACTGAGCTGTAGAGAAGAGTCCTCTGGTTTGTCAGGCAGGTATGAAGCTGGACTGTTGTCACAGAGAAGGATGATAAGTTGCTATGGTAACCTTTATTAATATGAAACCTGAGGGCACATTCACTCTGGCCCTGTTTGGCCTGCTTTAAACAAACCCTGGTCCACTTCAATGGATAGTACGGGCCATCCAGGGAACCAAACAGAGGAAGTGATGTGGGGCATGTCGTAGGGCAGCATGCTGGTTAACTCGCTGCTTCTCCTGCTGCTCATACTGGACCGATTCTGTAGAAAACTGCTTTACTTTACTGAATACTAAGATTAAAAACAGAACCTCCAAGACTGGATAAACTTATTGTTGCTCCATTGTTTACTGGTGGTGAACCAGCTGTTTTCAGTCCTGGTCAATGAATGAGACAATTTTTTTTCTTTTTTCTTATTGGTCAGTGGTTGTTTTGGGGAATTTTGGGAACATTTGCTGTAATTGCATGATGTTGTCCAGGTGGTTTGATCCATAGATATATATATGTAGACGCTACACGTTGGAGCGTGACGCAGAGTCACCACCATATTGGATGGGTGTCCGCATTCCAGGCTAGCTTCTGAAATAACTGGAGTCAAGACAGTTCCAGCAACTATGCCAGTATTTTGTGCAGCCTGCGGTTGCACTAACCAGCGCAATATTAAAAGCCGATCGCGAGGCATTACCTTTCACAAGTAAGCTAGGATTATTTATTTATTTTTTACCATCAGTTCTTTCTGCCTGTCTAGGAATTATTAATTTATTGTGTATTACATATAATATAATATAATATAATATAATATAATATAATATAATATAATATAATACAATATAATATAATAAAATATAAGTTTCCTTACTTACCCTTCAAAAATATATATTTTACAACTCTCACTGTGCCCACTAAACAGCTCTCTAAGTGTATTAATGTTTTTTTATTTTAATTAATTAATGAATTAATTAATTAATTCATTCATTAATTAGGAGGCTGGGATAACAATCCCACTGCAGGGCATTACCATGGCATTTTTTGCCGTCTGACAGTCCATTGTGGTGTCATTAAGTGGGTCAGGTAATGTGGCAACACAAGATGAGACTGTCCGGATCAGCTGTGGACATTCGCTCTACTTTTATGACAGAGGAAGAGCTTCCCTCCCCTTTGCAAGCATTTCTGCCGTCATATGTGACCACAGTTACCTGCCCGTCCGCTTTGGTGGTCTTGTGGACAATGTCTGGTCTACATTTCAGGGTTTGTTGTCAAAAATGTACTAAAAATAAAAAATCTGTACTGTGAAGTTTGCCATGCAAGCCTCGTCACAGCTGCTGCACTTGTTTATTAAACTTGTTTATTAAAGTATCAATTATTTATAAAGTTTGATTGATTGATTTAATTTTATTATTTTACCATGTCTTTGTTAAAGAGCATAATAAAACTGATTTCAGCATGAAAGCAGGTATTTTTAATGTGTAACAGAGACCTGTATCACAACCACATCTCTGCTGTTTGTAACAAAGCCAACCATGAGAAAATCTGGTAAAAATTTGTGGATTTGTGATTATTGTAGTTGGGCATACACGTTAGAAATAAATGCTTTGGAGGCGGATGGGACACCCATCCAAGATGGCGGCCGCGTTGATTGTCAGTCTATGAGGCGTCTATGTATGTTTATGATTTGATCCTATGGCAGGAGGTGTTTCCCTCCAGGCCACTGTGGGGCGTTGGGCTATTGAGATCAAGGTACACTGACGAGGCAGTGTGCTGAGTATTTAAGCTCAGGTGTAGCACATTATGCTCTGACTCTTCTTTCCCTGCCTTCCTGGTGGCGTGACCGTGTGCGTTGGTTGGCGTGGCAGCTTTGGTCACGTGTTTGGAAGCAGGTAAGCTACCTTCTCCTTTTTCTGCTCAGAAACACAAATATTCATGTGGCGTATCTGTGTCCTTATTGCAGCAAGGTGATCGCCTGTGTGGGACATTTATTGGAAATTAGTCTTGTTTTATTGTGGGTTTTTAAAATTTATTTTGTATGCAGGTGTTATTTATTTATTAGACTTAACAACAGCTTTTGACACCATGGACCACAACACTTTGGTGGCTCTGTTATGCCACCTAGTGGGCATTGTTGGTACTGCATTGGAGTGGTTCAAGTCTTATCTCTCCGACAGAAGCATGAGCGTGAGCTCTAGAAATTTTGAATCCAGCTCTGCTCCACTTCCTTATGGGAATCGCCATAACAATTAAACGAGCAAAATAAAGAAACAACAGGATCAAATACTTTTCCCTGACATGAATAAAACATGTCCATTACAGACATTTTTGCTAATTTTTTTTGTCTCAATCTGTCTGTCATTTTGGCTAAATGCATATGGCATGTAAGAACATCTCTTTTCACCAGTTTGAGTTTTAATTTAGCTAACACTATTTTTAAACAGGACTGTAAGGGAGCTGATTCCAGTAGTGAACAGTAAAAATAACTAATTTCACTATTCAGAAAATGAAGCTCAAACATCACAGAATGCATCATTATATTTTGTAACAGCTATTAGATTTCAAATGTGGGTTTAATGTGACTTACTGGGACAATTTTGTCCTAAAACATGAGGACAACAGCAATAGTGACTTTGAGTAATCAAGCGGCCATTTAAAAGGTTAAAAACCGTATTAAGTTTTCAAGAAACTTTGAGAAGATATTAATCTGTAAAGTTTTACAGCCGTTCTTCAGAAGTGGACATTTCAATCCATTATTAAAGAGGATAGTAAATTAAAGGGATGCCCGAGTGTTAATAGAGAGAATTTACATTGGGAAATAAAGACAACTGCTATGTAAAATATGGAAATCTCTGGGGCGGCCAAGAGGACAAAGGAGTTTCACTTAAGGCACCGAAATGGCAGCTTCCCTGACGTCACATCTTCATTATGTGTATTATTCCTAAGTTTTTCCCAAGTTCCTGGGTGTGCACATCACCTCTCCTGGACCATCAACACCACATCACTGGCCAAGAAAGCCAACCAACACCCGTGAAGCCCACTGCATGGTGAGACCTCCCCCCCCCCATCAGAAAGGAGACTGTGAAGCGTGCAAACCAGGACCCAGGACCAGTAGACTGAGGGACAGCTTCGTCCACCTGGCTGTCAGGATGCTGAACTCTCTCCCTGCTCTGCCCCCCCTTACACACACACCTCTCCCATCAACACTTGAAATTTTTACGAGAGCACACAGCCACTTTAATCACTTTAACCAGAGCACCTATTTGTTATTGTGTTTAATTTACTTAGTGGTAGTACTGGTGTTGTTTGTTTTTGTAAAGAATGGTGCGCGTCTGGTAACTGGTGGAATATGCTGCTGTGTCCTCTGTCAGAAGGAGCCTCCCATCCAGAGACTGAGCTATATGAGTATATAGAGCGGATTATTCATCATACAACGGTGGCATTACAGAGATTATGTTGTAGATTCTAATGGATAAAAAGCATAAAAAGAAACATAAATACAAATTAACATACTGAACTACATCAGAATAAAACAGCCATGTTATAATGAAATCACAGTGCATCACTGTAAATAAGCTGCGTTGATGAATGAAATGAAAATGCTCCCACAAATTGCCACTAGATGGTAATACAAGCCCAGAAATGCATTCACTGTGTGCTTTTACAGTTTACAGTTGGGCTGCCTAAGATTATTAAACTTAAGAGCCATTCCGCCGAATGGGTGCCATTTCCGTTCCCAGGAAATTACATGTATAAATGTGCATTAAAATAATAATAGTAAAATGCATTTTCTTTTTCAGCTAACTGTCCTGCACAATGATGTACTCCCAAATTTAAGGTATGTGCTGGGAAGATTAATAAAACCTACCTTGAAAACTGTAAAAGTAGCATTTTTCACTTGTCCTCATTGTATAACATTACACTTTGGAATAAAATATAATTAATAAAATCCTAAATTTATGTTACTTTTTTAGCATTTTTATCTATTTCTATATTTCATCTGTTTTTCAAAAATGTTTTTTTCTAAATTAATCAGTATTTTTTTTGGGTAAAAATGCACATTTTAGTCGTGTCCCTAGGTTTTCACTCAGTCCTGTTACCCTAACACATTACCCAATATGATTCATTTGGAACATTCCACAAGTCACATGCCCAACAGGAAGTTGCATCAGTTGGATCTTCTGAAGGCCATGGGAAGACCAAAAGTAAGTTCTCTCATTCATTTTTTCTGTGTATTTGATAATATTTTAACTATGACCAAAGAGGTCAATCTTACAATACTGTCCTGTTACTTAAATTATACATAAGTTATCAGTTGCATATTTTAAAAGTAGACATTTTGGGTGAATCAATAGATTGTGCTCAGTATCCTCGTGCTATTAGCAAGGATGTCATGTGGCTATATTTCATGTTTTTGCTAACTCTTTGCTAAAAACTCAGTCCTGTTGCATTCAGTCCTGTTACTGATGCTCAGTCCTGTTACTCATCAGTAACAGGACTGAGTGTCCATTGTTTCAATTATCTATTTGATTGAATATTTGTTGATATTACAGTATTCTCTTGATTTTAAAGTTTTACAACTGAAATTACCTGAGTTGCTGAGCCCTAAGATCAGTTTTAAAACGTGAATAAATGTTTACAGGGCGCAAAATCACCACTTAGTGCTGCAGAAAAGCAGAGGCGCTATCGCACTCGACGTGATGCCGACCCTGAAAGGAGGGAAAGGTATCTTGAGATAGAAAGAGGAAAATACAGGGAGGACTTAGAATCAGGAAGGAAGAAAAGGATAGACCAACTAAGTGAGAGAGAAAAGCACAAATGACGCAAAAAGTGGAGAGAGACATACCATAGGATCAAAGACAGAAAAGAAGCTCAACAGCACCTCATCACCCCTCCTGACAGCCCCCAGCTATCACCAGTGCAAGATGTAGATCCACGACCAAGCACTTCCAGGTTGAATTTATAAAACTGATCATGTATCAAAGAGATTGTGCAAAGAAGGCAATAGTGTATACGTCTGTTTCTGACAATGTAATAACAAGGTTTTGTACAACCGTCAAGTTTGTGATGAAGTAGCTAATAAAAAAGAGAAGTGATTGCATTAAAATATAACTTAGCTAAAATCTACAATCAGGTTGTAGAATTTAATCTAACAGTACATTTTGACATCTGCAAAGTGTTATTAGATATTATTAATAAATAATTTATATTATTATAATATTATTATAATATTATATTAAATTATTATAAAATTTTATTTTATTTTATATTAATATTTGTTTTGTTTTTTTCTAGGCAATGTGATCAAGGGTGGAGAAGAAGCCGAAAATCACTAAAGAACCTTAAGAAACAAGTTCATCAGCTACAGCACCAACTGAAGAAACAAACCCAGAAAACAGAAAAGTACAAGAAACAAGTCCAGCGCATGAAAAACAAAACTGCATCTCCACGCACAAAGGTAAAAAGACAGCTAAGACAGCTTCCAAAAGGAGGTCTGGGAGACACTACAATCTTACAATAGGCCACACAAGTTTCTTTTCACACAAAACTCACACATACACACTTGCATCTGCACATTCATGCGTTTGTACATGATCCTCTTGTCATTGTTTATTCCTGTTACGCCTTGTTAATTCCTGTTACTTTATTGTTTTTTTCCAAAAAAATAAAAACAACAGAGAATTTTTTCAATTATGTTTGGTCCATCATTTATCCAACTATTGAATAGACTACATCATAATAAATTTAATTAACTTGAGCTTTGGGTCTTCTTGATATGATGAATATAGCGTTGGATCTTTTAGAAAAATACAACTTCTGCATATTATGATTGATTTTTAAGGAAAAATATAAATTATTTGAACAAATAACAAATCATTCCATTAAAATAAACACTTTCTTAATGGGAAAATTAAGGAATTACTTGAAATGCTTTGAAACGTGCTTTTTAAATGTAACATGAATTTTGGTAACAGGACTGAAAAAAATGCAACCACCTTTGTATAAAAATCCATCTAAAAATTTAAATAAAGTAACTTAAGATTTACCAATACACAATTTAAAAAGTTAAATATGCGTGTTACTAGATTTAGTTAAAAAAAATAAAAAAATTAAGTATTTAATTTAGTGGACTTGCAACATGGAAATGGCACCCATTCGGTGGAATGACCCTTAAATAACATGAAGTCACACTTTACTTCGCCGTAGCAAATAGGTTGTTTGAGGATACATTAAACAGAGGGATGTTACCGCATATCTAACGCAAGCAGAAATTAGCGAACATGTGGCTTAGGTTTCTCTGTTTGTCCTGTACATGATGCAGAACTGACAATAAAGGTTCATCTGACTTACCTTTGACTTTTACAGATAGCAACAAAGAATATTCTGTGTTTTACGTCCTAACAATCTTATAATAAACGTTGCAACGTACACTTTTTTTTTTTTTTTTTAAACCCTTTTCATTCGGCAAATCGAATAACCCACGTCGAGAGTAGTCTGACCGGTGGGTTGTCTCTTACCTGCAACATACATGATCCATGTCTGACAGCAGAACCCAGACATTCAGCTGAATAAACAACATAAACTTTATCATTAGCAGCAGCTTTGTGTATTATAAAAGCATGGAGTTGTCACCCAAATAAATTGTGACCTTATTATGTTAGAATGTGATAGTTTATTGTAAAAACGTGAAACGTAACACGTCATAACATGATACTTTTTTTGTAAAAAATGAATGAAAGTAGCCTGAACTGTGTGCAGATGTTGTTGCAACCTATATTGGAGCAAAATACGTTTTATGGAAAATATTTTCGTCTAGCAGAAACATTTCGGTTCTTTTTGTCTGTGATTAATTGTTCTACTCTGGTTTACTGTTGAACACACAGGAATGTGGGGCAGTTATGAAGAAAGCAGTGCCTCACCTGCCAGCGAGCAGTGAGACGGTGCGTGTGTCTGAGTTGTCACAGAATGTGTGCGCTGCTTTCAGTTAATAACTTGTAGGCCCCAGGCATGTCAGCCTGGACCTGCTCCTCCTCCCTGGCTTCACCCTTCACTTTTGGATAGGAATCCTCCCTTCTCTGTAATTGCATGCCAACTGGTGCGGACAGAAGCTGGATTGGATAACTACGGTGTCGGTTCCTTTCCTCCTCCTGTTGTGATTGAGTGCCATCTCCTGTTAATCAACGTGGATGGCCAGGATGTTGGCCTACCTTGATAAGCTGCCAAGTGACTGAACTCAAGGCAGCTGTGTGTGATTCCAGCACAGCTTGCCACTTTGAGTCTGAACTCAAAGGTTCTTGGTTTGTACAGCTTTCTGTGTGCTTCTGTGGACTACTTTTTAGCTCTGTGTTAATTGCTAAAGCCTAGGTTTGTTTTTATTATTTATTTTGGCATAGTGCCTTTTGATTCCTGGTTTGTTACTTTTGGGTTTACTAATAGAAACCTGCCGTGGCAGGTTACGCCCGGTTCAGGACACTTTCAGTTAATATTGTTCATTTGTTTGAATGTGTTGATGGTTCGTTTTTGAGCCTTGTAGCCTCTAGCCTGTGTTTTAAACAGGACTCTTTTAGTTTGCCTTGTGTCGGAGCTGATTTATTTTGTTTGTGTACATATCGTGCCCAATTGTGAATAAAATTGGTGTTTTATGTTACATTTTGACTCCGACTTATGTTATATCCCTTCCTCTCCTAACACTAAGGAGGGGACGTAAAACAGGGTAAAAATTACTACACCTCTACTCTTTGTGTAACTCACTGCCAAATTTAAAAAAAAAAACTGAAACTCCAAGGGTTGGGGAGGGAGACATGTATGGCAAGCCCTTTTGACATTTTTGACATTTTTTATCTTAACAGGATATGTATTTCAGATATGTATAATTCAATTATTCCTAGTCATAATGAACATTTCAGATATCTAAAATGACATTCTTACTAGGACAAATGACATCACATTCCCCATTCATGTGTTATTCCGTTTTTACTTCCAGATATCCTAAATGACATTCCTCCTATCTAAAATAAATATTCTGGATATCTGAAACAGAATTCTTACTAGGAAAAACGGAAGTTTCTTATAACCAAGAATCCAATTGTTTCTAGTCATAATTTTCAGGTATCAAAAATTATATCTATTTTCAGATATATAAAACAAACTAACGTAATTACCCGCGCGTGACCCATAATACTTAGCGGCTCACATTACCCTATTTAACACTTTCAGTTTCGTTAACTCAGTTTTTTTTTCCGTGGCCATGCTTACTGCAAGTTGTAATGGTGTTAGCAGTCACTGACATGATCACAAGAAAAGGTCATGAAGTAGAACGATCCCTCAGCCAGGGACTTTGTGGTGACAGAGAGCATCGTGAATTGAACATTTGTCATCTACAGAAACTTAGAACGAAATGAAAAACAGTTTGAATGAACTTAGAACTAGGCTGTAAATAATCGCATAACGTGTGTAGACGGAGCATCTTGTCATTTCTTAAGGACTTACGCAGCAACTGCTGCTCTTAGAAGAAGAGTAAAGTATACGTGCTTTCACGTTAGTCACTAAAAGTCTCCAATATCATCAGTAAAAGCTGTTAAATTTGTTGTCAGTCCTTTTCTCTTTAAATGGAGTCAATACATGGGTCTGAAAATCACTAAAAAGTTGCTAAGTTATTAGCAGAAGCCGACCGTGTGCATCAGTGTAATCGGTGTGCCAGGAAATTATGCATTGACAAACGTTCCGCGATTGGTCCAAGTTTAATCCGCTTATGGTCCCACGAAGTAAGCATTTTATAACAAAATTATTTATTTTTAGAAAACTTGCTAAATATGCTTTACTAAGGGAATTTTTTATTGTTTGCCTCAAAGTACTTTTTTATGCTAAACAACCATTGTCAAGAGAAAAGGAATTCATCATTATTCTGTCAAAAAACAAACCAGTTTAAACCAGTTGATGAAACCGTTGCCCCATACACATGAATAGGAAAAGTGATGTCATTTGTCCTAGTAAAAATTAAACTGGATATCTGAAATTATACCATGGTCTGGGTGAATACTCGAATCTGATTGGCTGGAGGGTGTCCATTAAAAAATGATAATGGACACTTATGAAAGAAGTTCTGGTCAAAAAGATTTATTGTTGTAAATTATTGCGCTGACTAAACAGTAGTTGGAAACCGTGGCAACAGAAACTCAGATTCTGGGCTGCAGACACACCAGATCATGTTTGTGACGTGCATTGCTGTGAAATCAGGTGCAGGCTTATTGGGCTCCGTCAGTCCAAGAGAGACGAGAATGGAGCAACATTTTGTCGTCCCGCAATGTCCCAACCAGCAGTGGTCAGGGTCCACAAACGTTAAGTCTCCATCCTTCAAACGCCACTATGGACATGCCAGCATCTTTATGAAATGTCACAATCAATGGCAATGTTGTGTTTAATTTTAAATAGGCTGTCGCCTGTCTTTCTGTCTTGATTACCTTACTTACATACTTGATACAGAGTGAATGGTGGATAACATTATAAAAACGATGAAATTATACTTTATGTAACACAACATAACGTTAAGCAATCATCTCCCTTCCCTCCACTGATCAGGTCTAATACAAAAGCTGTGGTCGACCGAGCTGCAGGTTCTGTGTTAGTGCCGGTTAAGAGTCGCCGCTGGAGACATGCCAGATCACGCCTGTGACAGGGCGTCGCTGTGAAAGCAGCCTGCAGGCTTATTGAACGATGTAGGAAACTATCTGTGGATTTTAACTGTTTGAAACAAATTGTTGCATCATCCTCTGGACACACACAAGCTGTAAGAGCTGAACCCGCTCGCTGAAATATTTGTGTCACGTAACGTAACTGCGTCCGACCGAGTTGCCGAAACGAAATAGTCCACTCAGCTGCTTCTTGTGAAAAACTTACGATTTTAACGGTAAAAAACAACATTTACGCATTAATAATCTATTTAATATTTTTTTCTTTTGTAAGTGACCATGGTATAAGCGGGATAATGCCCTTCGAAGTGTCCATTATCATAAATTAATGGACTTTGCAGAGACAACCGTCATCCACTTCGAGTCTGACTGTTTACGCCTCTGCGCCGTCCATTAATTTATGATAATGGACACCTCGCCGGGCATTATCCCTTACTTATAATTCAGTACAGGAAGAATGACATTGTAAATATCTGAAATGTTATTTTTGAATAGGAGGAATTAAATTACAGATATCTGCAAAACATATCCAGCCTAGCTGAATAGAATGGAATAGAATAGAATAGAATAGAATAGAATAGAATAGAATATCTATTAAATGTTAAAAAGGCTTGCCATAATAGGTAGGAAGACCTAGGAAGACCTCGGCAATTATAGAAATATACGACTTAAATGTTTGTATTAGAAATCCCATTGTGAACATCTATAATGACATTTTTACTAGTCAAAATATATTTTTGATATTAGCAATTATTTTGTAGCTATCTTAAAGATTCATTCATTCTCTGCACCACTTAGTCCATTATGGGTTGCAGGTAAGCTGAAGCCTATTCCAGCTATAACTGGTGAGAGGTATGGTACACCATGGACAGTTCACCAGTCCATTGCAGGGCATCTTGAATATATATATATATATATATATATATATATTAATGATATCTAAAATGAAAATTATGATGCGAAACAATTGAATTATTGATATCAGAAACTGTTTCAGATCCAGAATGCTTATTTTAGATAGGAGGAATGTAATTTTGGATATCTGGAAGTAAAAATGCAATTCACATGAACGGGAAATGTGATGTCATTTGTCCAGTGCCATTTTAGATATATGAAATCTACATTTTGACTAGGAAGAACTGAATTACATGTATCTGAAATACAAGCTAATATATTTTAAAAATGGCCAACTTTCCTTCTCTTCTCATAAGAAAACGAAGGAAACTTTGAGAATCTCAGAGTTAGAACTCAGAATTAAATCCTTAGAGGACGCTTACCATGTCTCCCCAGAAGAACACATACTAAATGCTATAAGGACAGCTAAACTTGAACTTAATGAAATAATAGATAAAAAAGACGCAATTCTTGGTGCAAAGACTTCGCTTGGAGAACTTTGAGCATGGCAACAAATCTGGAAGGTTCCTGGCTAATCAGTTAAAAACAAACAAGGAGAAAACAACCATCTCCTCTGTCAGAGATCCAGAAGGAAACATCAGCCACGACCCTGACAATATAAATAACACTTTCAAAGATAAAACATTATATACATCACAACTAACTACAACAGATGACAAAATTGATAAATTTCTTAGTAACATCAATCTTCCAAAATTATAACATGAAAATAAAATGGTCTTGGATTCCCCCCTTTCAGTCGGCGAACTCCAAGAAGCTCTCCAGCATATGCCCAACAATAAAGCTCCAGGTCCAGATGGTTACCCAGCAGAATTCTACAAAGAATTCTGGACAATGCTGGCACCCACTTTCTACAATATGATATTAGAAATAAGGGAAAAACAAAAAATACCTTCAAGTATGAACCTAGCCAATATTACTCTACTATTAAAACCAGGTAAAGACCCGACACTTCCATCCAGTTACCGTCCAATTTCATAAATAAATATAGATCTCAAAATAATTAGCAAAGCTTTGGCCGGAAGGATAGAAAGAATAACTCCTCTAATAATACATCCTGACCAAACAGGCTTTATTAAAGGTAAACATTCCTCTACTAACATGCGTAGATTATTTAACATCGGATTATTCTACTCTACATAATCTGGAATCCACAGTCATTTCTTTAGATGCAGAAAAAGCATTTGACCGAGTAAACTGGAAATTTTTATTTGCAACGTTAAACAAATTTGGGTTTGAGTCATCTTTCATAGTTTGGATAAAAATATTATATAACAACCCAAATGCATGTGTGAAGACCAATGATCAAACATCTCCAAGCTTCTGTTTGCAGGGGAACCAGATAGGGCTGCACGCTTTCTCCATCACTCTTTGCTATTTTTATTGAACCCCTAGCTGCTGCCATAAGACAAAATAAAGAGATTAAAGGAATCCATGTCAAAAATATAGAACATAAGATAAGTCTTTATGCTGATGATGTATTACTTTTCCTCCAGAATCCACCGACCCCCAGACAATCACACTTATTAACACATTCTCATCAATATCTGACTACTCTATTAACTGGTCTAAGACTATTGGTATGCCAATTAACTGTGACCTACAAAACACACCCAATACTACAATACAGTCTGGAAACATTAGATATCTAGGTGTATGAGGCAAACTCATTTTTTATATTATTTCCCCATTGGTGGTGTTTTCACTTTTTTCTAAGAGGATGTCGTTTAGTTAAGGTTGTTATGGTCAACAGTAAATCAAAAATGTTTAGATTGGACATCAAGTTTAATTTGAGGTGGTTAAATATGTAATGTGAATAAGAAGCAACTAATTTTTCCCTGGTATTTTTGGTACTGTGGCTTTAAGAACGCATCCAGGCTGTGTAATGGTAGAACAGCGAACTATGTTTTTTTTTTACTATATTAGCTGTGGAAGCACACGGTTTTTGTTCTGCCCTGAGTGTATTTTGTGTGTTAATATCACAGTTTTCCACTGAAAATTACTGTCTAATAATTTGCTTCAACAAATAGTGAAGCCTTTATTTTGTGACATGGGAAACAGGAAGTAGGAAGTTAGAGCAGTGGAACTTTTATTTGACACCTTTTATTAAACAGGAAACAGGAAATAGAAAAGGTCCAAGCTGTGAATAGAGCATGGTTGCACTAGAGTGCCTCTAGAGAGAGAGTGGCGCCGTCTCCGTTCACTGCAATGGTTCAGTTTTTTCACAGCAATGGCGGCGTATGGAGCCCCTCAAAAGTTCCCGGAAGTTAGCAAAAGCTAAGCGACGGTCAATGTATTTCAATGGAGCAGATTGTCGGAGCTACACTTCTTCAAGGTAAGATGTTTTAATAGTCATATTTCCATATCAGTTGTGCATCGAAATCAACTTGACAGGAGTAATTAAATATGTTGACGGATTGTCCCTGTCTAGATTAATATATTTAGAGATTATAAACCGATAAAAGTTTATGCTAGCACACTGATAGCAACAGATGCCACAGGCTGATGAATGTAAATTCTGTTTGTCAATATAAATTGATCCAACGCCGTTGATAGCGAGGTTAATGTGTAGGGAGAGCGATTGTAGTTACATTTTATTTAATTTTAATGTATTTATAAGGCTGTGGAATTATGGACAAAGATATGAAAATGAATACACAGTATTAGATAGCACAATACTCGTAGTATATATGTTTACAATCTTTGCAACTATAAAACCTAACCTGTTAAATGTAACAAACATGTTAACCTTAAGAACTTAACAAAATATACATATACAAAATAAGTGGCTGATTGTACTTGAGTGCATTTGCTGCACTAGACAGCACTCAGCACTCTCCCAGTGTGCAGGATGAGAGCAGAGAAGCAGAGAGATGCTTAAGGGAAGTATATCACTCTTCCCTCGTGCAGCATTGTCCTGAAGAACTTTCAGCAGTTCTGGGGTTGCCTGACGTTAACTGGGATACTGTTCTTCTTCACCTTCCTGGTTTGGCCACTTTTAAGTGTTGTTTCGTGTCTTTTTTTCTAAATTCTGCAACCTCAACCATATAAATCTCCCTGTGATGTGTTCTCTGTGTTTAATTTAAAAATATTAACTTCCCAATGATATGGTCTTTGAAAATGTGTAAATGCATTGTTTTAATATGATTACCTCACATATTTTTTTGTTTTCACAGTCCCTGATGGTGGTCAAATGTATCCTGCTGACTTTGGCCATCCATATTTTCCTTCTGTCCCTGTCTTTGGGGAAGCCATACATACGCACGCCTTTCTCTGAGCGATTGGAGCATCCCCATGCAGCACAGCATACCATGGTTAAGACTGTATTCAAGCATAGCAGAGAAAAGAAATGGCTAGATATGCTAATCTAGTCGAGTTTTATGCTATTGTAAAGGAATTCTTTTAGGTATTAAATGCATTTGGAAAACAAAGGGTGTTTGTCTGATTTATTATGTATATGTAGGGAGTAAGTCTTGGGATAGTTAATAAATAGTGATAGAAAGCCATGTATTTTCCATGAATTGAAATCAAAATTTTATTTATTTGCCATGGATTTTCTGTAATAACACATTATATTGTGAGTCCAGACTTGTGTAGTTATCAGTCTGCCTCAGTCAAAATAAGTCTTAAGACTTAAAAGCAATTCACACAAGTAGATACTAATAAGTAAGAATAGATAACCCATTTATTTGAAATGAATTGGGATCTAAATTTTATTTATTGGATATAGATTTCCTGTAAGAACAGTTATCATTATGCTGTGAGCCTAGATTTATTGTGTAGTCACTTGGTAAATCATTGTCGTCACCTATTGTTATGCCTCAGTCAAGTCTGAAAGATAAGGTTAAAAAAACAGAAAATATTACGATTTATATTGCTGTTGATGTCATAGTAAACTTAAGATGATTCATATCAATGAACACAACTATAAAAATATTGCAAAGCAAAGCCTCCATTGATCATTATTTACCGATTATCGTAGTTTCCTTATTATTTTGTATTGGACGCCAAGCACTTCCTGGAACTTTTGGAGGCTACATGGACCACGTGATCGGCAAGTGTTTTGAGCTTCCGGTGGCGCCACTCTCTCTCTAGAGGCACTCTAGGTTGCACCTGTGTGTTTTCCCTTGTGAATCCAAGGCCATCCTTCTGGTTAATCCTTCAGAAAGCAATGGCTGTAAGTACTAGAAGCTGTTTACATGCCTCACAGTTGGTAGAGATGTTTATGTTCGTATTTTGTTAACTTTGTACAGCTGTATAAATAAATTTGTGTAACTTTGAATAATTTCACCACATGCTTCTCTGCTACTCTGTTTATCTAGTTAAAACAGACATTTGTACTTACCTGTTACATGTTGGTTCAAGATGAATATCCATTAAGAATATTCTGTATTTCTTTTCTTTTAGTTTCACTCCGATTCATTGCTGCCACTGTGACCCAATTTGTGAGTGTGTAAAGTGAATAAAGGAGCAAGTGCGCTCGCTATCCTGGCTCATGAAAAGGAGTTTGGCTGGCTGTTTATCTATGTCAACACTTTGGAAGTTTAACACATAGTGCGAACAGTACAGTTTTCTTACAGTGTCTTGGTGTTTAGTTTGCTATCCAGACAGTCTTGAACTGGCATATGTTTGTGACGCCTAAGGAATAAACCATTTTGTTGTTTCTTCAAACCAAGACAGAGTGGGACTGGATAATTAAACCGCATGAGAGACCCGTGTAAACCACATTTAACAGCTAATATACTTATGAGGCAGTAACACTAGGCATAAACATTTTCCCCAGGTTATCAGAACTAACAAAGCTAAATTATGTCCAGCTACTTAAAGCAATAGAGGATGATCTCTCACGGTGGAGGCGCTTACCCATATCACTCATGGGGAGAATTGCCACAGTTAAAATGATGGTTCTATCTAAAGTAAACTACCTGTTTTCAATGATACCCACTAAACCATTCTCCAGCTGGTTTAAGTCACTGGACTCACATATATCTAAATTTTTATGGAAAAACAAGCCATCACCTATCAGTCTAAAAACTTTACAACAGACTAAAGATAGAGGAGGACTGGAGCTACCCGACTTTAATCATGTTTTCTTAGCTAACAAGCTGCAGTATATCTCCAAATGGCTTAAACCTAGCAGTCTGGATGAATCATGGTTAGATGTAGAGCAAGCGTTATGTGAGGATCTGGTCATCTCTGACCTGCCATTCATCAGCTCAACCATCAAAACACATAAGTGTTTTAAAAGCAATATCTGTTCCTCTTTAGTGGCTTGGTGAGAATTTCTAAAAATAACCAAATCCTCACTTTTTCCATGTAAGTTTACACCCCTCTGAAACAACCCTGACATCCTGCAAAACAAAAAGCTTATCAGTTTTACTCAATGGAAAAATTAAGGAATAAAACAGAACATATAATAGAAAATGGAAACTTCTTCTCATTTAATATTCTCACTTCACAATATGGAATCAGTAGCAAAAATTTTTTAGAATATCACCAGCTTAAATCTATTATATGTAGAAAAATATATCATTAATCAATTAAACTTACAGCTACCTATTAGGGTGGCAAAATTCATTAACCTCAATGCCCCAAAGCTATTATCAAAAACATATAGACTATTATCCAAACTAGAAGACTCAATCTTTCTTCCAACTTCAAAATGGGAGGGTGACTTATCCAGTAACTTTAATAAAGATAAATGGTCACAAATATGTTTAAACACCTTTAAAATGACTAACAATTCAAATATGCAACTGATACAATTCAAAATTCTGTATAGAACTCATTATACAGGACAAAGGATGTTCAGAATGGGTCTGTCACAATCAAACATCTGCCCTCACTCCAATGAAAACACACCTGACAACTATCTCCATGCCTTGTGGTCCTGCACACCTGTCCGCAGGTTCTGGTTTCAGGTATGTGTGGACATGTCAACATGGTTTAAATGTAATGTTCCTGCAAACCCCGCACTGTGTCTATTAGGTGACTTAGGTGACATTAATATGGCAATTAACTCTGCACACATGATACACACAGCATTATGCATCCCAAAGAAAACTATCCTTGTGAACTAGAAAACCAAAAACATTCTGTGTATTCAGCAGTTTAGGAATCTCTTAGTTGACCACATCAGTAGTGAGACAATGTCTGCCTCCTTAAAGAACCATTTAGCTGAATCTCATTCCCTCTGGTCCCCTGTGCTTAGCTCCATCACCTAGTGTAGGTGGAGGACTGTGACCTTGTTGCTATGGGGGTTGGAAAATGGTCGGGAGTGACTGGTGGTTGCAGGTTCTTTGTGGTTTCCCGTGGTGCGGGGCCGGGCTGCTTTGCGTTGGGGGTGGCTCTGGGTCTGGCCCTGTCAGGGGCTGTGGGGGCCAGCGGTTGAAGTCGCCTCGTGGTGGGGGTGAGGCCACTGGTGACGCCTGGGTCGGTGGGCGTCGGCCCTGGGCCGGGTGGCCGGGCTATACCAGGGCGGACTGGGCAGGGGTTCTGGGTTCTGGTGCCTAGGGGTGGTCCTCCTCCCTTCTTGGTGGTGGGGTCCGTATGTGCCGGGGGTCTGGGCCTGCCTGGATGTGCTGCCATGGTGTGGGTTGGTGCATGCCCTGGGCCAGGGTATGGCCCGGGCATTCGGGGGATTATAGGGCGAGGTGCTGGGGTGTGAGACAGGGATGCTTGTATGTTGTGTGTGTGTCTATGCTTTGGATGATGTTTGTGTGGGTGTGGGGGTATGTTTGTGTGCGTGCGTATGCATGTGCTAGGATGAGTGGAAGTGTGTCTGGGGAGTGTGAGTGGGAGGGTTGTATGCTGTGTGAGTGTTTATATTGTGTGGGTGGGGCTGAGGAGGCATGTATGTGTTAGGATGAGCGGGAGTGCGCAAGGAAATTGTGGGGTTGGAGTCATCTTCGTGGTGGGCTAGCTTGGGTTAGTGCTCCAGGGGCTGCTACTGAGGGCCCTGGTCTCTGGGCTGCCCTGATCTGCCTCTGACCTCCGTAGAGGCGTGTTCGCATTTGCACGATCTCACTCACCACTCTTCATCACTGATCAATCCTTATTCCTCGTGCTCTGCATGCTGACACAATCACTGAATTGTCCAGTGGGTTTTTATACTAAGAGAAAATTATTTTTTTTATTTTTCCTGTGAGTTAGTATCTGGTCGTTGTTATGCTACTTTAATGATTTGTCTTTTTGATTTGGTTATTATTTAAAAACTCCTAATGACTAGCAGCTCTGGGGTTTTTTTGTGTGTGTATGTGTGTTTCTGTTTTTGTAAAAGTTGTAGGAAATTTTCTGGTGTGTTCATGTACAGGTGTAACAGTTTGTTGTCTGGTGATGGTGTGGATTGAAGGGTCATTTCCTTCCGTCTGTGAACTTTTTGTCTCCTTTCTTCTTTCCCTTTTGCTCTTTTTGCTATTTTCCATCTTTTTCTGTCCCCTCCGGTCAGGTCCAGCAAGATTACATAGATTCCGTGATTCAAAGTAAATAAATAAATGAATCAGATTATCAAGAGGAGCCTTACCCATAGGCCTCCCCTTGGCAGAGCAAATTTGATCAGCATGATACAGCAACCAGATTATCATTTTGCTTGCTATGATGCTGGACAGGACGAGTTTAAAGAAAAAAGAAAATGGCCAACTAAAATTTGTGGAGACCTGAAATTTGGCATTTAATTTACATTTAAATGTAATGTTCCTGCAAACCCCGCACTGTGTCTATTAGGTGACTTAGGTGACATTAATATGGCAATTAACTCTGCACACATGATACGCACAGCATTATGCATCCCAAAGAAAACTATCCTTGTGAACTAGAAAACCAAAAACATTCTGTGTATTCAGCAGTTTAGGAATCTCTTAGTTGACCACATCAGTAGTGAGACAATGTCTGCCTCCTTAAAGAACCATTTAGCTGAATCTCATTCCCTCTGGTCCCCTGTGCTTAGCTCCATCACCTAGTGTAGGTGGAGGACTGTGACCTTGTTGCTATGGGGGTTGGAAAATGGTCGGGAGTGACTGGTGATGACATCACATCACCTACCGCTCGGAATTACGAGTAAACTCAAACTTTTAGAAAACTTTTGATAACTTTTAAAGACAAATGCCTTCTGAACATCCTGAATAATTTTGGTGACGCTACAATAATATCTCTAGGAGGAGATTTTAAACGAATTGAGTAAAATGCCAAAATGACGACTTTGACCCAAAATGGCAGACTTCCTGTTTTTGGCCACTGCTCCAAGAGTATTTGCAGCAGCAGTTTGAGAAAATAAAGTTATATCTTGAAGATTATATATTTTCTACTTATTGCTGAGACTTTAGCAGAAAGCAGAATGTTTGAATGACTAACAGGACAATCCAACAAAACTATATAAGATTGTTCCTGCCTCTTATGAGTTTCACTTTAAATATTTACGTATTATTTATTTAGTCCTATTTATCTGACGTGTTTTGGGGCCAAAACGAAAGATGATGGAGAATATGACAGATTAAAAAAGAAAAGACTACTTAGGTCTGACAGGGAGATATTTTCTAACTTACCTGTATCTTGTTCTGTGACTGACAGCAGAATGAAGCATCCAGTCCAAAAAAGCAGCTTAAACATCCTCATTTCTAACCGCTAAAAGAGCAGATTTCATCCGCTGTTCAACTAAGAAATGCAGTCCATCAGTTTTCACACCGTCTGGCACCTACCACAGTGTAGGTACATGATATGTTTCACTTCCTCTTCCTCTTTCTCTCTCATTCTCTCTCTCTCTCTTTTTTAACCTATCTTTTTAATATCATTGTCACTAGTTTAGAAAAGTAAAAATTTTTACCACCATTGAAATTTTGCAATGGGAAATCTGATGGAACACATGACACATGTACACACACATAATTATACACAAGGCAAGAATAGAAAGAGTCGAATAAAAACAAAATAAGGTAGAAAGAATAGTAAAAGCTGCACTTGAAGTTATGGATGGGTTACTGATGAATGATGGATGTTGTTGCTGCGGCAGGATGTTCCCAAAGTCTCCACATTCAAAAGAGTTTTTTCTCACCAGCACAGTAAGTAAAAATAAATTTTCTTTCAGGTTTAACCTGTAAAGGTTCTTTCAGGTGTTCTTACTTCTTGCCCACTTGCAGTATCTGTAAATACAGAAGATGAGTATGATGTCCAAGATATGAAAGGAGGAGGAGGAGGAGTGGTGTAAGTAATGTTTTGTTAATAGGTTAAAAGGGTAATAATCAGGACTATTAATTAAAACCTACCAAATAAAAATAGAAAAATTAGAATACAATAAGAAAACCTTTATTAGTGGGAAAATTGCTTTGTTGTAACAGTACAGGTGCAGTAAGCAGAAGTATGCAGGTGAATTTAAAAAACGTAAACACCCACACAATAAATAATATGTACAGTATCTGGTCTGACTGGGTGACTATGTACAGTATATAAATAAGTACATAAATATGTAAGGCAAGGCAAGGCAGTTTATTTGTATAGCACATTTCATGTACAGTACAGTGGATTGGAATCCAAGCAGAACTGGTAACATTACATTTCTTCCAACTGTAATACTCCTAGTTAACTTGATGTTTAATTATAACTTTCTTTTGTAATGTCTTGCAGGTCAGCCTGCTATTGTTTTTGTTTATTAGATATTTCTCATTACTTTTAGATTTTTGGGCTTCTCTCCCCCCCTCCTGTATTCTAGAACTAACTGTGTTGCTGCCTCTGGAGGTTTAGTTAAAAGATTTTAATTAATTGTGAATCACTGCTGGGGATCTGGTTGGATGGATGGATCAGTCTGTCTCTGAAGCTGCTCTCCAGAGCAGACGGGGTGTCCTGCACGGGATGGGACTTGTGGTCCAACATGGATGGCAGTTTTGCCAGGCCCCCTTTGTCACCTACCTCCTACACTGAGTCCCGTGAACAGCCCAGGACAAAGCTGGATTTCCGGATGACTTCGTCCACCTTCTTTCTCACCTTGTGTGCTGCTGCTGCAGCAGACTACACCATACAGGGTGGCTGAAGCCACCACAGAGTCATAGAAGGTCCTCAGGAGTGTCCCCTTCACTCCTAAAGTCTGCATTTTCCTCAGAAGATAGACCTGCTCTAACCATTCCTCATCAGTGCGTCCATGTTGTGAGTCCAGGCCAGGTATTTATGAGAGTCCACCCTCTCAATGTCCATTCCCTGGACTATTAACAGTGAGAGGACAGCAGACCGGCATCTGCGAAAATCCACCACCATCTCCTTGGTTTTCCCTGCATTGATTAGGAGGTGGTTTCGCTGACAACAGTCTACAAAGTTCTCCGGTCCACTTTTAAATGTGGGTTAAAATAAATTTAGATGGGTATAAAATGAGATAACTGGTAGGTTTTGCCAGTGATGAGTGATGCTTATAATTTTGTATATTTCTCTTGGCAGTGTTACTACATTTCCATTGAACACTCTTCCATGATATATCATCCATCTACGAACTGTGTGCTTATGATGCGTTCTAGTTGTCCTCAGAATTACGAGGAACACAGACTATATTTACTTCCTTGCTCCCCAGCCAGCTCGCTCTGTGATTGGCTACATGCCATACCACGTCACCATGCATGAGTCGTCGGCGTTCCTCAGAAATCGGCACTGAAATATTAAACATGTTAAATGTTCCCAATTGTTGGCTACGACCCGTTTAAGAGCGGGTTATCGGGACAAATCGGCACATAACACACCACAGACCAAATGATGATTGGACAGGGAAATCTCACGATAATCGGGTGTTTGCCATCCGAGGTCTGGAAGAGGCAAAATCGGGATTAAAAACAGCCCAAAAATCGTTGTGTGACAGGAGGCACCCGATGTGGTCTTCTGCTGCTGTAGCCCATCATTTTCCTCTGGCCTCTGACATCAACCAGACATTCTGTTCCAGACAACTGCGGCTCACTGGATATTGCTCTTCTTCACACCATTCTCTGGAAACCCTAGAGATGGTTGTGTGTGAAAAACCTAGTAAATAAGTGCTGACAACAGCAAAAGCCTATCCTGAACAGGAAAACCTGGAAAATATATTTATACGCTAAAGGAGAAAATTACAAGCAAGGGGCAAGTGTTACAAGAACAGGAAGTAAAGAAATAATAATTACTTACAGATCAAGAGGCAGAGGGATGTGGTCACCATGCTGCTGTTTTGCTGTCTTCCCTTAAGTTAAAGCAGACAAACCACACCATCTAACACAGGAAATCACCACAAGCAGCCGAGTGTAACAAAAAAAAAGAAAAAAAAAGTTTTAATACTTTTAATGAAATTAAAACTTTTAATAAACTCATGCTGCTTCTTATGTCAAACAACTACTTTATAGGTTTGATTAAAAACAAGTTCAGTCTTTTATTATCCAGATCTTTTTTTCAGTTTGTGCTGAAAACCACAGAATCAAACTCAGCATGAAGATGCCATTGTCTGACTTTAGAGACACAGGAAATGAAGCAACCACATACAGACACAATGACCTTGTTTTCACATGAAGGATGTGCATGGCTTGTCTCTGTATTCTCACCAAGTTCAGGTTGTTTAAAAGATTTCTGCATCCGCCAATAACATAGAGCTGAATGAATCATTGCTACGTCCACTCAATATGTTTTTTATAAACCTATTTTTCCTACAAAGTTAAAAAAAACCCTCAGACACTGTCACACTGACATATCAGCTGGTGTGGAACAGTTCTCGTACTAAGAGGCCGTACAGTAAAGGGGTATTTGTGAAGACATGGCTTGAGCATGTACACAGACTTTTATTTATACCAAAATGTTTCCTTTCAATGTGACATCATTAGTTTTTGGTACTTTTTCACCAATACCAACACCAATATTGATATCGATAACTACTTCTTGCCCTTTAAAGTAAAATATAGATTGTACAGTGTGCATTGAGCTCTGTATTGTAAGGGCAGTATGAAACATATATAAAACTCAAGAATATAAATACTTTAAAGAAAAGCTTTTAAAAACAATAAGAAAATATACTAATGAGTAAATGAAACCAAAATGAGATAAACATAAATCTTTTTTTTTATTTTAAAATAGTTTTAATTAATTTAGGATTACTCACATTTAAAAAAAAAATACAATATGTAAAAGTAATATAAATATACTAAAACATAACACAAAATAACCTGAATTAAACCAGTTAAATATCAGAATAAAACATCACTAACATAAAGACATCTGATAGGCTGCCATGATCATGTGACACAGGAGGAATACACTGTAGCTTCACAGCTATTTTATTGTCTAAAACCCTCAAAAGTGAAAATAAATGTCATATTTTGTATCAGCAGAGTGAAATCTCTATATTTAAAATAAGTATTGTTTCCTATATTTTGAGCAGCTGATATTACAGCATCAACTCTAGAGCATTGATCCGCCCACCTTTTTAGTTTAGTGAAAAGTTAGTTTCACTTCCTGTTTTATTTTGTTAAGATATAATTTAATACAATAAGTGAAATGATCGTGGATCATTGGATCACTTTCAGGAAATAACTTTTGTATTTTATATTTATATATTTTGGTGTCGGCCTACTTAAAAGTATGAATGTGGCTTGAATGAACAGACTGACCTGTGTTCCACTGCTTCCTGGTGTACTACTACAGGATGTCCCATCTCCTGCAGCTGTATTCAAATACAAAGTTGATCCATGTTGTCAATTAGGCTACTGCATTTGGTCATTTCTGTCATCCTACCACATAATTGCATTCTTCCAATAAATGGAATCTGACATTCTACCACTACCACCACTGCTATTATCACTAATAGGCAGCTCCAAGGCTGAATACTAATAGAGGTAATTATTATTATATTATTATAATGAATGTAAAACCACAGCTAAACCTACACATGCTGGCAAAAACAGAGTTTGTGTACCTGAAACATTCTAACAGCACCACTAAATTTATCGTTACAATACCTTTTTGACAGCTCAGGAAATTTTATTAAAGGATGCTTTAATAAATATAGTCAAGCCATTTATCATAGATAAACTTTGTTTATAAACATTCTTCATTGCCTGACCCCTGCTACTGTATGGTAAAAAATCATTACAAAAGCATACTTTTTCCAGATACTGGTGATTATACACTTACATCCATATACGTTATATGAAGTTACATTAGCTAGCCAAATGATTAGCAAGCTAACAAAGTAACAGTCGATAGTAGCTAGCAGCAATGAAATTTTATTCTGTAATAGAAAATACTATTTAACATTTGACAGCTTAATGAATAAGATGGTTTACCAATATAGTGGGCTTTCTTTTATTTTTTCTTTTCTCTGTTTCCCTCCTTGTGCACCAGAGGACACTAGGGGGCGCCCCCAGCACATTTGTCACCAAAGTGAACAAACTGCAACAAGTTGAGGGCCAGACTGGTTCAATGTTTGTTAAAACGTTTTTTAAGGAAAGGCAGTTTATTTGTATAGCACATTTCATGTACTGGACAATAAAAGTGCTTTACATAAAACAAAGGCATTACAGATATTTAGAAATAGTAAAAGGCATCAACATATAATCACAATAAAATAATAAATTACATTAAAATGATTAAAAGCAAGATAAGTGAAGTGTGCAGCTCTGTCAGGCTGCTAGAAAACGAGCGAGGTATGCACTCACGGCCATGACTGACACGCTAACGTGCTGGCAGTGCATTGTGGGACTTATTATAATGGTGCGTGCGTTCTAGCAGCAGGCCAGCTCTGATCATATATATATATATATATAATCATGTGGGCCAAAAATAATTCAGTCATGAGCCGGATGTGGCCCGCAGGGCTTGAGTTTGACACATATGCCCTAGGCCATCGATTATAGTGATTGCTATAGGTCACCTATACTATACTTTTGGAGAAATTTACTGTCAAATCCTTATAGATTACAAAAAGAAGCATTTTCGTTTTATTTTGAGGTACAATAAAATCATTTTCTTCCATATGCAGTCCACTAAACCTGTACTGATAGATATACTATACTATATATTCCTATACTATATACAGAAGTTATATTTTATCGTTATTTTATTTTTAGTTTAGTTTGTTTTATTCATGATGGTATATTTTATTCTAATTACACGAGGCTATTTTAGGACCCAGGAGAAACAACAGTTTGGGTGAGAAATGCTTTTATATTTTGTATATTTTTAATTCTTTATTATAATACATTTGGCAGTAAAATAATGGCTGTTGTACATGTGTTTCAAATGATATGTCACGGGCATATTTTGTAGCTGGGCTTATCTTTGTTTCTGTTGCCTTGAATTAACCCTGATGCCTTTTTATCCCTCAGCCACACATTGACAGGTTAGTACGGGCAGAGTTCGGCGGAGGCAACCATGAATGACAATTGTATCCATTGTCTTTCAACATTTAATATTTTTCATTTAGCATGTGGAGATTATGGTAGCTCATCGCCAAAGATATGTATATTTATCACTACCATTTATCGTAGTTTCAAAGTTACTGACATAGCAAAACAAAGACGTTGGGTTAAACATTTGCAAATACCTCAATTTAGTATAGCATGTTATTGTTGTAATGTTTTCCACAGAATTAAATCTATGTTTTTTTTCTATCTTTATCTCATTCCTCTGCTTTAGGTTATTGAGGGCCTCTTTCACCTTTCTGCAGTTTTACATCCTTAATCATTACACAGCAGGTGTAATACTGAGTAAAACGTACTGAGCTCAGTCTACACGGCCTCTCCAAGGTAAAGTGTGTTTTCATGCATTTTACCTCTACACACCTTGTATAAGAGAAAATATTTAGACAGTGAAATTTCTGACTACATGTATAGTTTGTGTTGAGTGCTTTTTATTTTCTATGTTATGATGAAAATGATCCGCCATGATTTTAACTCTAAATTTTTTTTTAATTTTGATTCGTGTGTTGGTGTAGGTGAGGGCGATGATGGAAGCCTCCCCTGCTTTACTGGTTATGACCTTTGAGACATCTGGAAAGAAGATGGCTGATGAGAGGAGAAGGCTTGGACTTTCCATACTCAATCAGGTTTCACAGTCACTGTTAATATTCTTTACATCTGGTAAACCAGATCACCAGAGTTGGTACAGATTCTAAAAAGCTAAAAAAGAACAGCAGTTTCTCGTCATGCTGTACAGACACCATCTATTGCAAGAAAGCAGTGTGGAGGAGATGAATGGAGATTAAACAGGCAGCGGTTTGAATATGTTTTATTGAAGAAAGAAGCCTATAGAGCAGTCATACTCATTGCACGGCTCGGGAGCCACATGCGGCTCGTCATGCTTTGATTGGCAGCTCCTCCAAAAATTCAACAAAACCTGTGTAGCTGAAGTGCTGCTGCAGAGATGGGTCACTAGTGGTTGTTGCTCTGAGTTTTGGGAAGTGGATGAGTTCTCTGTCAGGTATCCACAGAGCAGTTATTTTGTTTTGGAATGCTCTGATTACCTTCACCATGTCACTGGGAAGCTTGTCTCTCCCTTGGAGCTGCAAGTTGAGAGTGTTCAGGTGACAGGTGATGTCACCTGAACACCAGCTGCACGATCCAATCTGGGTCTTTCAACTCTGGCTGGTGTTTCCCTTTGCTGTCCAAGAAAGTGCAAATTTCAGGAAGGAGGCTTAGAAATTGCTCCAGCACCTTTCCACGGGACAACCATCTTACTTCACTGTGCATCACTAAATCTCTGTACTATGTGTCATAGTCTTCAATTAACTGCCTGGAGAGAAGTTATTTTATGGATATTAGGGATGAAATTAGTGGTGCAGTTATTTGGGTGTGGGATCTGAATGCTCATGGTGAGTTGTGGGGGAGTAGGCTGACTGACGGGAATGGTCGAATGGTGCAGGATTAATGGATTTATATAACTTAGTTGTTTTAAATGATGGGTGGCCTACAAAGTTTGGGGTTGGTCAGATGTGCTCATCCTCCATTGATATTAGCCTCGTCGGAGCTTGCCTTGGTTGGGAGTTGGGATGTGCTGGAGCGTAGCACAATGGGAAGTGATCATGATTATCAGTGATTTAATTAACAGAGGGGGAACTTTTTGGAGTACAGGGGAGCTGTTTACAGGGAGCTGTGTACTATAGACAGTAATTTGGGTGTGGGTCAATGGAATGAGTCCCTTGCTGCGGCCATATGGTTGGCTGCAGTTAGGGTTATTCCCAAGAAGAATGTCTGTAGAAGAAGTGTAATAGTTCCCTGGTGGAACGAGGATTGTAATGAGGCTGTCCGGGCTAGGAAAAGAGCTTTTAGGAAATTCAGGAAGTATCCTACGGACCACTGTATTACTGAATACAGGAGATTGGGAGCTAAAGCTAGACGTATCATTAAAGAAGCAAAGAAGCTAGGGTGGAGGTCTTATTGTGAAAAACACCTGCTAGAGTTCTCTGGAATTTGGTACATAAAATGACTGGAAAACAAAAACAGATGTTAGTTCTTGTCCTTCAGTGTGAAACTGGACAAACGGTGAGTAAACGAGATAAGGCCAGTGTGTTGGTGAGACAGTTTCAGAAGGTGCCTTGTTCTAGTAATTCAACTGTGGAAAGTAGGAGAAAAGAGGAAATTGTGGCACAGAACCTGGTTAAGCAGGAATTCAGTGTGGATATCTCGGGTTTGATTGTTTTCATCTTTCTGGATGAACTAAAAAGAACAATAAGGCAGGGGAAAAATACCTCCCCAGGAACGGATGGGTTACGATGTCAGCTGTTCAAACAAGCAGGGCAAATCTTGTTGGTACAACTTTTGCAATGTGTAACACGGAGTGGACAGATGGCTGTCTACCAGTCAGACAGTCCTATGCCATCCAGTCAATCACCATTATGTTGTCCTCCGTTCCGTTTTGTTTTGTTTTCTACTTATTGTTTTTAACCGTTTTAATGTTTGTTTTGTACTTATTGTTTTTAACAATTTTAATGTTCTTTGTACAGTGTCCTTGGGTGTTTTGAAAGGTGCTTTTAAATAAAATGTATAATTTTTATTACCAAAAAAATGGAAGCATACCACTATTATCCCGATTGTTAAACTGGGGAAAAAGGCTAGCGATCCGGGTTCTTATAGGCCAATAGCCCTGACTTCAGTTATGTGTAAAATAATGGAGCACATGGTTACTCACAGGTTAGTTCAGCACTTGGAGAAGAGTGGGTATTTTGTGCCTTACCAAAAAGGATTTAGGGATTTAGGCAAGGTAGATCGACTATGGATGCTGTCTTGATGACATGCTATGGAGGGATGGGCTGTTGATTGTACTGTGTGATGCTGGGATTTGTGGGAGAATGTTTAATTGGATCACGGACTTTTTGAGTAATAGGACAATACAAGTGAGGGTGGCAAAGGTACTCTCTGAGGAGGTTGAGGTTGAAAATGGTACCCCCCAAGGGAGTGTCATTAGCCCTGTTTTGTTTAATGTTCTGATAAATGGTATGTTCAGTGGTGTAGGGACAGGGTAACAAGTCTAAGTTCATGGTGTTTGGGCATAAGTTTGTTTGGGATGTAGGTTTGAAGATTTATGGTGTGGATCTTGAGAGAGTTAAGCAGATCAAATTTCTGGGGATGTGGCTAGATGAGAGATTAACTTTTGGAGGCTCACATTGAGAAACTTTGTGTGAAGTGTGGAAGGATTATTAATGTCCTTTGATGTCTAACAGGGTCTGACTGGGGAGCTAGTGCTGAGGTACTGCTGATGATATACAGGGCCAGTATAAGATCTGTCTTAGATTATGGCTGTGCAGCTTATGGGTGGGCTGCTCCGTCTGTGTTAAAAAAAACTAGATGTAATTCAGTCAAAGGCTTTGAGAGTGTGCAGCGGAGCTTTTATTACCACACCAATTTCAGCGCTGGGAAGAACTGGAAGAACTCCCATTGAGCCTTAGAAGGTATCAGTTAGGTTTGCAGTATCTCATGAAAAGCAGAGGACGGGATGAGACCAATCCGGTTAAATCTCTGTGGAGTCAGCACTGGGAGTTCCTGGGTACTGCTAAGAAAGCCTATACAAACTTTTGAGAGCAGCTGAAGGGTGTTGCTAAGGAAGCAGGTGTTGGTGATCTGGTTGTGTGTCCTCCGGTTTGCTGGTCCACTGTTCCATCATGGCTGGGACCAGTTCCCGTTGTTGATTTGCATCTACTCCACAGCGACAGGAGAGTTACTTCAAGGGATGTGGTAGAACTGACTCAATCACAGCTGGAGCGATGCTGGAAGGGGCACTTACAGATTTTTACAGATGGATCGAAGGATCCAGTAAGTAATAGAATGGCTTTTAGATTTTTTATACCTGGAAAAGGGGATGGAAAGGGGGTTAGACTCCCTGATTGTATGTCTGAGTTTACAGTAGAGTTGATCACGCTTTTAAGGGCAGTCTGGTGGGTTGAGGAACTTCGACAGTGTCAATCTGTAGTGACAGTGTCAATCTGTAGTGACAGTGTCAATCTGTAGTGACAGTGTCAATCTGTGCAATTCAGGAATGAAACTTTAAGACCAGATCTGACATACTTTTGGAAATTTGTCAATCACTGTACAGAGTGAACTGAGCAGGGTGTGAGGTGGGGTTTCTGTGGGTACTGGCGCATGTGGGGATAACTAGGAATGAACGCGCTGATCGTTTGGTGAAAGAAGTACTGGGAGATGTAAGTGTAGGATTTTCTTTAAAATATGGGTCCTCAGAGTGTAAGTCACTTCTCACTAGGTTTCTGCGTGAGAAGTGGCAAAGGTTGTGAGAGAAGGAAGGAAAAGGCAGAGCTTTTTTTGCAGTGCAGATGAAACCGAGGACCACTAAAAGCTGGGTTATTGACAAGCAGAGAGATTCAGTAGTCCTGACTAGGTTGAGACTTGGTCACTGTGGACTTAGGAGTGGGCTGGCCTTAATAGGTAAGCATCCAGATGGTAACTGTGTCTTTGGCTGTGCAGAAACAGTTAAACATGTTCTTATGGATTGCAAAAAGTATACCTGGCAAAGGTGGAGAATGTTTAGAGAGCTGTGAGCACTTGGCATGACAGTTTTTAGTGTACAGTCATTGCTGCAACTGGATGGTTGGGATAAACTCAAAAAAGTGGTGGATTTTTTGCCTTGGACTACTATTTATAAGCGGATCTAGGCTGTGGATGTGTCTGTATGTACTTGGATAGTTTTTTTTTTTTTTTTTTTTTTTTTTTGTGGCAGCTCTGACCAGTGGATGGCAGCAATATGCCATAGTCGCGTCTAGTCTGCCTAATCCAATGAAAAAGAAGAAGAATAATATTCTCTGTCAGACCTTGATGTTAGCACCTACAAGGACTTGCCCTCTCTCCCTTCCCGGCTCCATGGTTCCAGGATATTCTGTCTACTCCAAAGTACCGTAAGACTATTCCTCCTGGTTTCCGTGTTTAAATAAAGTCTGTTTAATCCATCTCCTGTCTCCAAGGGGTCCATACATAATAGTAAATCTTTGAACATGTCCATATTTAATTATTTATAAATACAGATGTTAGATTTATATTAGGGTATTATTTTAGTATTAATGTCGTTTGAAATTGATAATTATAATTTAAAATGTGTGTATGTGTGATTATTGCAAAACCCAAGTAAATATAAGTAAATTATAAAACACTAATGCTGGTACATGTGCTAATAATGCCATGATTTAAAAGGAAAAAAAAACATTTCAATGTTACATGTTTGATTTAGACAAAAATTACTCTTATCGCTTTACCATTAAAAATCTGGAAAACTACAAACTCAAAGTGTTTCATATTATTTGTGCAAGTAGCTGATAAATTAATAAGTCCAGAAAAACAAGTTTCATGGATGACTTATGGAAGAAAAATATTTTTTTTCCACTACAAAGTTAGTCAAAATTAGATGAAAATGCAAAGTATTACTATCTGTAAGGGAGTTTGGTAATGGATTACTGGAAAGCTACACATTAGAAGTGTTTCATAATAATATATTATTAGTATTAAGTCTAGCAGTACATGTTTTGTGGACTATTTATTAAAGAAATGTTTTAATGTACATTAGAATTAGATGAAAATGCTTCTTTTGCTATCTGTAAGGATTTTAACACTGAATTACTCAAAAAGTTGACAGTAAAAGTACTTCACAGTGTTTATGCAAGTAGTCAATGAAGTATTGAGTACAGTAGTATAGGTTTTATAAACTACTTTCTGCTGTTTGGAGCGGGCGGTTTCCTGGCATATCGCAAAATTCGGACACTGCCGGCAGTCACTGGCAAGCTGCCGGATTTCTGTGCGGGTGTGTGCCGAGCTACGAACAATCAGGCTGTGGCGGTACAGGAGCTGAATCGTAAACTGGAGGCTATTCCAGTTCTGGATGGCAAACTGGTTGCGATTTCTGGGCTTGTACGTGAGGTGGTCACCAACTTGGAGAAGTTGTCAGCTCGGCTGGATGGAAATTGACCCAAAATTCGGATGATTGGAGTCGCCAGTGGGACCACTGTAGAGACTCAAGGCAGACGAAACAGCTCTGGCCTGAACCAAAACAAATGCTGTTATCAAATTTGGCTCCCTGTGCTGGCCTTGAATGGCTGGTTGAAAGCTCCCTGGAATGTTTTGTTGATGGACGCTCAGTCCCCCACCCTCCCCTCACCCTCTTCACGGGCGATGGACTTCAACCTGGATCAGCCCTCAAGGATGCCCCACTATCATCAGGTGGCAGAGACTGTGAGGGAGAACTGGGACAAAGTTCATATGCCCACTTCTACGCACACACATACATGCACCACACTCAAGTACACAACTACAGATACATTTCCCCGTGATTCACTGCCTTGGCTCCTTCCCCACCTCCCTCCACTCCCGGGCGGCAGGTTGATTGGACTGCGCTCGTGTCAGCTGCGTCCGCACTTGCTGTGATGGGAGACCCTCCCCCCCCCCCCCACCACGCGTTTTTGATGTTGTGATTGTCTGAGTTATGTTCTTTATGTACTGAGGAGTGTTTTTTTGTATCTCTATAATGGGCCCTTAGGCCCAGGGTGGAGATGCATTTTTTTTATCCTCTCCAGCTGCATCTTATCCCCCGAATGTTATCTTTTCCTTCTTATCTAATACACAGGCGCGCCGTCAGTGGCTGCGGCCTCAGTATGCCTGATCCTGTTTGTGCCTACATGTTGTTGCTGTCTAGTCTTGGACGGGTTGTACTGGAACAAATTTCGTTGTACCTGTGTTCTGCACTGTGTATAATGACAAATAAATCTCTTGAATCTTGAATCTTGAATCTACTTATGGAACTTATGGAAGCATTGTTGTCTAACTTCAAAGTTGGACAACAATGCTTCTTTTAGCTAGCTGTAAAGAACTTTGACAGTGAATTACTCCAAAACTGCAAAGTAAAAGTGTTTCATATTAGTTGTGTAAGAAATTTGAACGCCTTGTTTGTTTTAAATATTTTAAATAATTTAAACATGGACCCTTGAACCAGTCAAAGAAGAATTTCTGTCACCACTTGGGACAGACAATAAACATCTGTCTGTCTGTCTGATATAAAAGATACTAAATCCAGCAGAACAGGTTTTGTAAACTATTTATTGAAGAAACTTTGCTCATTATCTAAATAGAAGGAATTTTGGCATTGAAATACTCAAAAACTACACAGTAAAAGTAGTTAATGGTATTTGTGCCAGTAATATATGAAGTACTAAGTCCAGTAACACATGTTAGTGCAAACTGCAGAACCTTGTGTACAACCTGCAAATGTGTCACTGGCTAAAAATAAATAGTTCATTCCTCAAAAGCAAAAATTTATGTCAATGAAACTGTCAAAGCCATCAAAATGAAAACTCTTATCACCACAAACTAGGTACTCAAATGACTTAGTTATATTTTAATTATGACAGTCTAATCTCTTAAGTGTTTTTAATTACAAAAAACTTGCTGAAAATGCCCAAGACAGCACTAGGCAAGGCAAGGCAGTTTATTTGTATAGCACATTTCATGTACAGGACAATTCAAAGTGCTTTACATAAAACAAAGACATTACAGATATTTAGAATAGTAAAAGGCATCAACTCATAATCAACACATAATCACAATAAAATAATAAATTACATTAAAATGATTAAAAGCAAGATAAGTTAAAAAAAAAGGTACCGTGCAGATTTCATGCATAGGCGCATGAGAAAAGAAAAGTTTTTAACCTGGATTTAAAAATGTCTACATTTGGGGAAAGTTTAATCTCCACTGGCAGTTTGTTCCATTTGTTTGCAGCATAACAGCTAAATGCTGCTTCTCCATGTTTAGTCTGGACTCTGGCCTGGACTAGTTGACCAGAGTCTTTGGATCTAAGAGCTCTGCTAGGTTTATATTCTTTGAACATATCACAGATGTATTCTGGGCCTAAACCATTCTGGGATTTGTAAATGATCAGAAGGGTTTTAAAATCTATTCTGTGACTGACTGGAAGCCAGTGTAAAGATTTTAAAACTGGTGTGATGTGTTCAGATCTCTTAGTCCTGGTTAAAACTCTAGCAGCAGCGTTCTGGATGAGCTGCAGATGTTTAATGCTCTTTTTAGGAAGTCCTGTTAAAAGACCATTACAGTAATCCAGTCTACTGGAGATGAACGCATGGATGAGTTTCTCTTGGTCTTTCTGGGAGACTAAACTTTTAATTCTGTTGATGTTTCTGAGCTGGTAAAAAGCTGTCTTAGTGACAGCTTTGATGTGGCAGCTGAAAGTCAGATCTGAGTCTATCAACACTCCCAGGTTACGAACTTGGTTGGTAATTTTAAGAGCCCGAGTCTCCAGGTGTTTGCCAATGCTGACCCTCTTCTCTTTGCTACCAAACAGACTAGACACTAGATGTACAGCCATTTCAAAACTATAGTAAAGTTACGCATTTCTGTTGTTAGTATAACTAAATACATGACACAGAATACCTTTTTTCACATTTTCACTTCATACAATGTTTGCCATCTTACTGTAATTTGTTCACAGCATCATGCAAATAAGCTCTTCAGTTACTTATATACAACAAACTTACAGTAAAGTAAGTAGTAACTTGGTAGAGTGGTGCACGACTGTAAACAATATACTAACAATACAAACATGTACAGTACATTATATGTAAATACAGTACATATTAACCTATGTTACTGAACATGCTAAATCACTCCTGTGCATCAAGACTTTCTTGTCTGTCTGGTCCAATATTTTCATCGCCGTCCCCATTAGATACCAAAACCAACTCTATTGAATTTAGTAAAAGCTAAAGGTCAGCTAAGAGAAATTATTCAATTTAGGAGACATTTTCAGAAAAAAAAAATAGTTATAAAATTTGCTTGACAGATTTTGACAACCAGTTCAACAATTCTGTATGTAATGACTCAAACAATGAAATGAGGACTATTAATTTTATATGGAATGACTATTCAGCGTTCACAAGTATAGTTAATTTTGACTGACATGACATTAACAAATGATAATGTTATAAAACAGCAGAAAGTTGTATGAAAGCAATTGATGCATGTCCAAAAGCATTTGCAGTTTGTTGGAACTGCTACTATGATGTGCACAAATGACTAAATGTTGTGGAGGTTGAACTAACTGTTGTGCAAATGTAAATAGTGATGAGAGAAATGCACCAAAGTGACTGAGAAAAACTGTAACATCAGTGTTAATGTGCCACTCACAGCAGAAAATTTAAACATTTTCATTTCACTAGTTTACTTTATGGTTCCTCAGAGTAAATTACACTTTAAGTTGCTTACATTATCATGTCTGCAGGTCACTAACTGCACTTGAAGGGAGCAAAGATGAAACTCACATCCTCACTCAGAGGGACATGATGTGTTGAGGTGTGACCAGTTACAGCTGCTGGATTTTGGCAAACTGTGGTTTTATGGATGAAGAGACCTGCAGTGACGTTTGAAGGAAGGTTTACTGTGTTGATAAAACGCTGGAAGCTTCAGATGCAGCAGCACAGCGACACCTGCTGGTTTCCATCACTTACAGCAGCTCTTCATCACTGATGCTGAAGCATTTCAACACCTTACCAAATTTCATCATTTTCAATGTAAAAGTTTTCATCCTAAAGTATAAAATACTTTAGTCCAGACACAGTTAATGTAAATGTATTCATTTAGATATAAAAACTGTTTAATTGCCATATTTTTCATTCCTGACTTGATTAAATCAAACTGACATGATGAATTATTAATATTCTTCATTTAACTGCAGTTCTGACGTAACATCTTCAGGTAGGAACTGCAGTAAAATTACTTTTTGATTTGCAATTTTATTAACCCTGTGAGGAAAATCCTAAATCCTCAAAACTTCATTTGTTCAAACCATCAATGAAGAGGCACATGTCCAAATGAAATTAGTTTCAGTGTCTTTATTAACCTGCTATTCAGAAAGAACATGAGCACATTAAGAAAGTGGTGCTACACACACATTTAAAAGAAACTGGAAAAGCAAACAGAAAAATTTAGGGAATATACAATTAATACTGTTTTTAGATCCTTGTACAATCAATCAATCTTGACAAGTGGGGGTGTCAGGATGGGGTATATCACACACACACACACACACACACACACACACACACACACACACACACACATATATATATATATATATATATATATATATATATATATATATATATATATATATATATATATACATATATGGTGAGGTGGTTGGGTAAACTAGAGCAGGGATCCTCAGTCCTGGTCCTGGAGGGCTGCCGACCTGCAGGTTTTAGAAGTTTCCTGCTACAACACACCTGATTCAAATAAATGGATAAAACCTCTGCACAAGTCTGAATCTGAATCAACTGTGTTGCAGAGGGAAACCATCTAAATCTTGCAGGACGCCGGCCCTCCAGGACCAGGATTGAGGATCCCCACTGTAGGGGGTCCAGATCTCACACGCTACATAACAGCCAAGACCAAGATCTTCATCACTTCATCTCATGGGGCATGAGGGTAATATAGATGGGTAGTCCTTCAGTGCAGATGGGGACAGTTTACTGGGGACTGGAACAAGACTGGAGTTCTTCCACAGGAGTATAAAAGAGGTTCTGAGGAACTGGAAACAGCTGGCTGGCACAGGTCTTTAGAAGTCTGGGACTGATGGCATCTGGGCCAGCAGCTTTGGATTGGTTGAGTCTCTCCAGCTTTTACTATTTTTATCAGAGAATTTAGTCTTGTCACCGATTATTGCTAATAGAGGAAAGAAGGCGGGTGATAAAATATCTATCTAGGTTCTAAGTTCTTGTTCTAACCTATGAGCTGTTGGTAGAAACCAAAAGAACAAGATTTCTGAAATGAGTTTACCTGTCTCTTGCTTAGAGATGAGGTGAATAATAATAATAATAATAATAATAATAATAATAATAATAACTTTATTTGTATAGCACTTTTCGAAAAAAAAGTTACAAAGTGCTTCACAGCATTTAAGAACACATAAACAAAGATAAAACAATAAAACATGAATTCAAAAGAGACAATAAAATTAATTAATAAAAACAAATTCACAATAGGAAAGCCATTCTATAAAAGTAAGTTTTTAATTTAGTTTTAAACGTGCTTACAGTGTTGGCTGCCCTGAGCTCCTCAGGCAGAGAGTTCCAAAGTTTAGGAGCGCTGACTGAGAAGGCCCGGTCTCCTCTAGTGAGGAGACGGGAGGGGGGCACAGTCAGGAGGCTCTGACCTGAGGAGCGCAGGCACCGACCCGGGACATAGGGGGAGAGCATGTCACAAATATAGGTGGGGGCTACACCATGGAGGGCTTTAACACTAGAAGTCCCAGGAATTTTGATATCTCCCTAAAGTCCCAGAGAAGGGTCGAAAGACCTTTAGTCCAAACTGACGACTCTGCTGGCAAAAATTAGCATCTCTTCATTTGTAAATGCAGCCATTACCTGAGGAATGCACCCATTGCATCCAGCCCCTCCTTGTTACCTTGAAACGTCTGGTAAATTCTGTGGCAGTGGGGGATGGTGGGCTGAGGGGGATAAATAGTAGCTAGCTTCACCTCCAACAAATAGAAGGAAGCAAAATGCAGAGGCGGCTTACAACTCAGCAGGCATTGGACCTGATCCTCAACGATACAAACCCTTGTGACTCAGATGGAGAAGAGATACAAATTCAGCTGGATTCGGACTCTGACTCTGAGCAGTCTTCAGGTAAGATTTGAAACTATTATTGAACTTTTTGGTATGACAAATTTCTTTCTTTCTGCTTTGTCCTGTACTGTGAGTTGCAACACTGGAATTTCTCCATTTTTGTACAAATAAAGGATTTTTTTAATCTTATTTCCAAAACATCCTATTTTCGTCCTCTGAAATTGTGAAATTGTTTACCTTGCAGATGATGAGACTGCTCCACTGCCAGAAAAGAGGGCTCGGTTGGGAAGTGAGAGGACAGAGATGGCTAAAGATGGCACAGTGTGGCATGAAGAACAGCTGGGGACATGTCTCAATTTCACCCCAATAGAACCATACGGCACAGATGGAGAGCCAACTGCTAAGGCCAGAAGAAGTATCCGGACTCGTCTTCAAAGCTTCTTCTGTTTTATAACACTTGAAATGCTTCGTAGCATTCAAGAATGGACCATTCAGCATGCACGGCAAAAGGAGCAGGCAGAATGGTTCATGAACCTCCCAGAACTAATGGCATTTATTGCAATTATTATCTTGCGGGGGGTGAAGAAAGTTCCATCACTACGTGACAATTGGTCAGCAGAGCTGGGAAACCCACGAATCATTGCTACTATGGCCCGAAACCGCTTCCAAAACATCATGCAACACCTACGCTTTGATAACATGTTCACACGCAGTGAGCGAGTGGAGACAAATAAGTTTGCTGCAATTTCTAATCTGTGGGAATCTTTTGTCAATAACTGCATCAGATCTTATAACCCTGGTCGACACATCACTATTGATGAACAGCTTTTCCCGACAAAGACTCGCTGCAGTTTTCTGCAGTACATTGCAACAAAACCGGACAAATTTGGCATAAAACCGGACAAATTTGGCATTAAGTTTTGGCTGGCTTGTGACTTGAAATCAAAGTACATTTGCAATATCCTGCCATATCTTGGCAAGGACCCCAGTCGTCCCAGTGGAGAGAGACTCTCTGAGAGTGTAGTGATGAGGCTGATGGAGCCGTTCATGGATAAGGGCAGAACTGTAACAACAGACAATTTTTTTACATCGCTGTCCCTTGCGCAACGACTGCTTAGCCGGAAAACCACCATCCTTGGCACAGTCAACAAGATTCGCCGGGAAATTCCTCAGTCAACTAGACAGAAGGACCACACTAAATTCACCACTCGAGTGTTTTCCACCACTGGTGCAACACTCACAGTATATGCGCCGAAACGGAAAAAGACTGTCTATCTTCTCAGCAGCATGCACAATGTGGTTGAGACTGAGAATACCACCAAAAGGAAGCCAAACACTGTCACACAATACAACACCACAAAGTGTGGTGTGGATGTGATGGACCAGATGGTGCGGGAGTACAGCATGCGTGCAGGAACACGGAGATGGCCAGTCGCCGTGTTCTACAACATGATCGACATGGCGGCACTGAACGCTCATGTTCTTCATAAGGAATGCACCGGAGTGCAGGAGAGAAGAGTGGACTTCCTGGTTGAGCTCGCGAAAGAGTTGGCCAACTCTCATGTGAGTCAGAAGAAGGCACATAAGGAGCAACTGCTTCAGCAGCAACCTCCCACACCTAGCCCTGGGAAAAGGGCAAAATGTCAGGTCAACCATCGATGCAAGAACAATTGCGCAACTGTAAGATGTGTTGACTGCTACAAATACACATGTGGCAAATGCAGGATGGAGATACCATGGAAGTGCCAAGCATGTTTGGACTTAGCACAGACGGACTGCTGAAAGAGCAGAAAAGCCATTCACACAAGGGCATGCCACTGTAGCCTTGTGTAAATATTTGTGAAATTGTTTCATTACTTGCATTATTTTAACTGTTTTGTTGTTTTTTTTATGACAAAAATAAAAAGCATTGGAAAAAATTCACAGTTGTTCTTTTATATCTTTGTCATGTTGACATTTATGCCCTCTTGACTTAGACACTAATGCTTCTGGACATTTTACTCACAGACCCTGCCTGTACCACCACAATCAAAAAATGTTCATTTTAAATATTCAAAATTGTTCATTGCTTGGGCTTTTTGGACATAAGGTACATGAACATTGGGTTAGAAAGTTTGAAAAATTGGTCAAAAATTCTGAAAAATTTGTATTTTTTCATTTGTATGAAAAGAGGAGAGCTGGACCTTTTAAAGTGATTTTTTAAAAAAATATGAATTCATCATTTTGTCATATCATTCTAAATTGTTTGCTTTTTTATTGAAGGCCCACAATGATTATCTTTTTTTTTTCTTCTAAAAGCACACAAACGTGTCGAGGAGGTATATATCATATATCATATCAAATATATTTTTAATTATTTGAAATATACTAGAATGCAGGAAAACCTTTCTGAATCTGTTTGAGGTCTACTCCAATCTCATACTCAGGGGACCAAGCAGTGTCTCAAGCCAAGCTTTGGGCAAAAGTTGACAGTCCGGTTTCAAGAGTCTACAGTGTCTCCCCTAAGTATGCGCCCTCCTGGGGTGTGCCAGTAATTGACTCGTCTACAAACAAAAGAAGCTGTTCGCAGCTTAAGACAGGATTTTAGCTAAAATCCTACTGGTCAATCGACCCATCTCTGGGTTGTAAAGGTAGAAAGGTCCATTGACCCCTCTCTGGGACTTCTAGTGTTAAAAGTAATTAATTTTAAAATCAATTCTAAAATTGACTGGTAACCAGTGTAGGGAAGCTAAGATAGGGGTGATGTGTTCATGTTTTTTAGTGCCTGTTAAAAGTCTTGCTGCAGAGTTTTGGACCAGCTGGAGACGACTGAGCAACTTCAGACCTAAACCTGCGTATAGTGCATTGCAATAGTCCAACCGGGAGGAAACTAGTGCGTGTATCACCTTTTCCAGGTCAGACTGGGAAATAAAATGTTTGATCTTGGCTATATTACAAATCTGATAAAAACAAGATTGGACAACCTTTGTAATCTGAAGGCTAAAATCAAATTGTGAATCTAAAATAACCCCCAGGTTACGGGCAGATGGTTTTTACCAGATTGGATAAACTACCAAGAGAAGTGAGATTTTGAGTGACTTGAGATGGACCGAATAGAATTATTTCTGTTTTTGATTCATTGAGTTCTAAAAAATTTTGGGACATCCAGACCTTTATGTCGGAAAGACAGTTAAAATTGCGAGTGAATGATTCAGGGTCGTTCATAGCCAGCGGGATGTATAGTTGTGTGTTGTCTGCATATAGGTGGAAATTTATATTGTGGTTTTGAATGATTTGACCTATGGGAAGCATGTAAATGGAAAATAAAATAGGTCCAAGGATGGAACCTTGTGGAGCACTGTATGATAGGAGGGCCGAGGAAGATGAAAACTCTCCAAGTACTACAGAGAATGACCGGGATGAAAGGTAAGAGGAAAACCAAGATAATGCAGAGTCAGTAATGCCAATAAAATTTCTAAGACGCTTTAACAGAGTGGCGTGGTCAACTGTATCAAATGCTGAACTTAAATCAAGTAAAATTAAAATTGAACATAGACCAGTATCAGCGGCTAAGAGCAGGTCATTGGTGACTTTTATAGGGGCAGTTTCGGTACTGTGGTGTGAGCGAAAGCCGGATTGAAACTTTTCGAACATATTGTTATTGTTCATGTGCTCGGTCAGCTGGGTGGCAACAGTCTTTTCTAAAAGTTTGGCTAAAAAAGGCTAATTTGATATAGGTCTGAAATTGTTCAGGTCCAGGGGATTAGGTGAGGGTTTTTTTAGAATCGGTCTAACTACAGCACTCTTTAGACCAGGGGGGACACAACCAGACGACAATGAACTGTTAATAATAGAGAGGATGAGGGGACCCACGGTGTCGAAGATGCCCCTCAAAGATCTAGTGGGCAGAATGTTTAACTTGCAGGATTTGCATGCTGAATAAGCTCCTTTAAGTTGGATAAAGAAATTTGTTTAAAATGTGTCAGTGAGGATCCAGGTTGGTTCAGGACATCAAAGCTGCCAGGGGCAGGTGGAATGTTATTCCTAATGTTGGCAATTTTATTAACAAAATGAATGAAAAACTGCTCACATTTTGCAGCAGAAACATCGATAGGAGGGGTAGGAGAGCAAGTAACTAGGTTTATTGTTTTAAACAATATTCTAAAGTTGTTGCTGTTTGAGATTAACTCTGAGAGATACAATTTGCGTGCTTCATCCACTTCCAATTGGTAGGCAAGCACATGGTGAAGGTGAAGTCACCATGAAGTGATAAAGTCTCTAAGCTGGCCTGGTAACTCCTTAGGATTCCCCTGGTTCTTTTTTCTTTCTTTCTCTCTGTTTTTATCTGAGCTCAAATCTACCCCCTAAAAGACAAAAAACTTCTTTTGCATTAGGTGGATGAGTAACAGAAAAAAAAATCCAGATGTTTATTCAGTGTCGTCTGGTTTCACTTTGATCGTCGTCCTCCTGTCTGTCTTGTCCCACTTCTACATCTGTAACACAACACAAAATAATGTATCTTTAAATGAAAATTGCAATTTTTTTATGCAGTATGATTAAAAAAAAGTGTTACACTATCAGTTTTAATTAATTTATAGTTTTACTTTTTGAGCAAAGAAAAACAAAAGGAAAATCAGGCTGAAAAGGGAAAAACAATCTAATGTGGAGGGTGAGATCTCTGGTCTAATATTAATTTCAGGATGTAGCGTACAGCTCGGTAAAATAACATTCGTAACTGAAAACATTCTTTACTATACTGCAAACAGAACTACAGCATCAAAGTTGTATTACTCCGTCTCTGTTGTACTCAGTGAGTACTCTGTAGAGCTGCTCCACAAACATCTGGGGAGATCTTTGTCTGCATCACTATTAGTCCCTGGATTCTGGACATTTACTCATTGTAGACGTGAAGTCCTCAGAAAAGTGTTTAATACAGTCTCAGAGCTCATGTTAATGTTAGTTTGAGCCAGGAGGGTCCACTACTGATTTCATTACAGAGAGGAGGAAGCTCCATCTGAACATCAGCTTTTCAGCTGGTTCTGTGTAAAAAAACTCATCCAGCCCATTAAGCTGCACCTTATTACTCAATGAATCACTATTCTGAGATTAGAGAAGTTCTTCTATCAGGAGAATATTTTAATCAGATTCCAGATCCATTTTATCAAAAAGAAAACAAGTCATGCATTAAAATCCTGTTTCTTTCAATTAATTTATGTATTCATTTATTTATTTTTGGTAGTAAAGAAATAAAACAGATATGCCTAAATATTACCTTGATGCCGAAACAATTTTCCAGAAGATCTCTACATGTCTGTAGAACAGCTTCATGCCTCCGTTGTTCCAAACGTCTCACTGCAGTAAACAACAAACACAAAGACATGATGGTTCAGTTCTTCTCTAAGGCCTCGTCCACGTTTGCAGGATTATTTTTCTGCATTTGCATCTTTCGTCCACATGTAAACACAGTTTTGCTAAACTGCAAACAAACTTTTCAGAAAACACCGTCCATGGTGAAGATTTTCACATGATCCATCTGTGTGTTTAAGTGTGGACAGAATAACCAACATCTCTGGTTCAGAGTCAGAGCGTCCACCTCCACCTGTGTCTTGTTCACATGGCAACAGCAGACGTAGCAAAGATGGTGCTGGCTGTAATCATGCTAGCACTGTAAATATACTGAAGAACAAAAGCTTCACAAAACCAGATTTAACAGAAATATTTCTTTTTTATTTGTCCTCTGATTGGCCATCATGGCTTCAGAGATGGAGCCAAATCTCCATCTTCTGGTTTGGTTTCTGGTGGAGTTTCAGGTGTTTCTGTGTCTCGATGTGGACAGAGACTTTTATGTAAATAACACCAGAAGGATGTGTTTTATAAAATAAGTGTGTGTGTGTCAGCTTTAGTTGTTGAAAACATTAGACTGAAGCAGCAGAATAAAAGGAGAATAAAATGTGAGTCTGGTCTCAGATCAGTCTGACACACACCAGAGGAAGAAAAACTACTTCCTGTCTAGAAGATGAAGCCACAGCAGATCAAGTTGTTCATGTTAATCTCAGAAACCTGCGTTCAGCTGAGTGATGTGTAGATTTGATCATATTTTAACACAGAATGAGTTTTTTCTAAAAGAGCTGAAGTGGTCGTTATCAGTAAATTATAATTAGGGATTTTCAGAAGATTAAACCAGAGCAGGTTTGCTGTTCACTAATTACACTGCATGTAAACAACATGACGCACATTTTATTTCTTTTTTACTCTTTTATATGTTAAAACCAACAATGACAGAGAGATGAAGGTTCCTTCTCTGTGTCAACAAGCCGTCACTCTCACAGTCGTGGGTCAGATTATTGATTGATTAGTGATTAGATCTTTGAATTTGTGTCCGAGTGTGAAAACAAAGTTTTGTGTTCTGTGATTATTTTACATTTTACTAAATGAAAACTATCAGATTTTTCCAGTTAAACATTCGTCATTAATACAAGATTAATTTTATGTTTCTGACTCTTTTCTTTAACAATGACTCTGAATTACTGATTTACAAGACTGATCTATAAACATGTAACTTGGTTCATTTATTGTACGTTGGTGTCATTTAACACTTATTTTGTTTGTTTTTCTGCTACTACAACAAATCTTACTATTATCACTTCTTGTTAAAAGACTCTTGTGTTGAACTGATCTATTAATACTTAATCTATAGAAACTAATGAACACATTTAATTCTGTTTAACTTCATCTGAAAGTGTAGAAGGAAAGAATCTGCTGGAAATGAAAAGAGGAGAAATTTATGACTCACGTTTGTAATAAACTAAACCAGCAATGAGAACAAGAACAACAGCAACAATAAGACCAGTAAGTCCTGCAAAACAGAGAAAAAATATCAGAAAACAAGTAAAAACATACTTTAATTTCAAATTGATAATGTTAATAAAAACAACAATAATATACAATAAAACTTTAACTCAGAGTAATTATAATCTAATCAATAATATAACTGGAAGTTATTTTAACTTTTAACTAAAAAACTTTATTCCTGCTGATGGAGAGAAAATATATTAAACTGTGAATATTATACTTTTTATTTTTCTGTTAGAAGTTGAGAGACTTTATTTACCGATCAGATAAGTCATGTCCGATGAAGGTGGAGTCCAAGAGCAGATTTCATCCGCTGTTCAACAAAGAAACGCAGTCGTTCAGTGTTCACACCGTCCGACACCGAGAACAGTTCCTGAATGGTATCTAGGAGCCGTTTGTTGGGTTATTTATATCCCACTTGAAGTATGTGTGCACTTGCGCAGTGACACCACCGGTGATTGTGGGTGGCACCGTGGGTGTGTTGAGGTTATTAATGAGTGCGCTCACCTGTGTTGGTTTGGGGCCTGGGGCATGGAGACAGGGAGAGCTTGAGGTGAAACTTTCTATTAACCGTCATTGTTGTTATCATTGTCACTGTCATTGTATATTATTAACATCAGTTAAATGCGTTATTTTGATACAACCTTACACAAAGTAGTGTATGCTTCTTGAGTCTTAAGATTGTGATGTGGATGTAAAACAATAAAGCATTATGACATGTGAACTGGTTTAGCGTGACGCGTTTTGGACAAACCTCCAGTATCAGCCTGTCGCGGCGTTTTAAGGTTAAGGTTAAAGTTGGTGCGCCGCAATAGTATCCTATGCTTTCACTTTTGACTTTGTGTGTGTGTTTTTTTTTTTTTTTTTTTTTTACTTGTCCATTTAACATCATTGTCTATCCTTTTTGTTTCATACATTTATTTGTATATATAACATGTATTCTGTACAAATACAGCTGTATCATCTTTTCTTGTTTATTGAGGTAAATTTGGAAATTACAGTGTGTGTATATGTTAAATTATGTCATGTTTATTTGTCCATGAGTATTGGATGAATCACTAATGTGCAATGAAGTGTCTAATTTGCAAATATATTCTCACCATAAACAGATAGGTATCCACACACTGTGTATGAAAGGGTGGAGGGTGGATGGGGCACAAAATTATGTTTTAGGAGAAATTAACACCTGATTACACATTTAGCCTAATCTTCAGGAACTTTGCTCATCTGCTTTTTAACATGTATCTCTTCAGTCCATTTTTGTTGACTAACCAGTCCTAACCAGTTCATTAATGCACACCTTGCTTTAATGTCCCACAAGACATTTCCGTAAGGTTGACGTTTGGACTTTAGATCAACATCTTGGCCGTTTCTAAATATACCTACTTGTTTGTAGCTACTTGTGAAATGTCATCAGTTCAGACTCTATAGCAAGCCGTTTTAACATTTAATAGCTAAACTTGACTATCAGGAATTAACATTATAGAAATCAATAATTTAATTTTTACTAGTCGTAATTATAACTAGTAACCTGAACAACATGAAGAGGCTGAGATGTTACCAACAGAAGGTCGTGGTAATAACTCAGCTGTCTCTGTTTCATTTATCAGATACAGAAGTGGGAAAGCAAGGAAAAGAGGGATTTAATTTCAGTTTTTGTATTACTTATAATAAGGTGGATCTGATCAAAAATCCCCCTGATGGAAGAAATGCTCTTTGGAAACCAGAATCTCAGATCAGATCAGTGAGTCATTGAGTCATAAGGAGCAACTTACTGGCTGGATGCTTTGTTACACAGAACCAACAGAACAGCTGATGTTTAAAACGCTGCTTCTTCTTCTTTGCTATGAAATCAGTTATAGTAGATCTGCCTGACCCAAACTAGCGGTCAGTGAAACAGCATTAAACTACTAAAGATCAACTCTGAGACTGTGTGTGTTTTTTTGGAGGACTTCATGTCTCCATAGAGGAAACATCCAGAATCCAGGGACTGATAGAGACTGTTATGGGTGCTGCTCATTGCAGACAGCTGTGATGTCTTTTCGGAGTGGTTGGACCTGACGCACCCCCGGTATCTTCCATGCTGATTGGCTCATCATCCAGCCAATCATACTGCAGCTCGAGGGAGTCCAGGAAATAAAGGACTGCTGCAGAGCTTCATTCGGGAGCGAGAAGCTGGACAGCACATGCTGCTTCACCTCACCTTGGCAGAGTTATGGCTGCGTTGCTTTACTGTCTGTTCGTTGTGCTAAATGGTAGAATTTTGTGTAGTAGACCATTAAGTATTTACAACAGGGTTAAACTTGTCTCTAAAGATACAAGTTCATACTGTTATAAAAAAAAGTCAAACACATGGAACATTTTATTAAAGTTTCTGGCTGAAAAACACTTTTGTTTAACATTTGATTTCCTTTGAATAGAATGACTATGGGAATAACAACAACAGGAATAACAATAACATGCTAACTCTGCCGACCACGCTATGAAACTAGAAGTTAGGAGGACCCAAGCAGTATACCCAATAAAGTAAAGAGTCATAGCAAAAAGAAACATAAATTCACATAACATGTAATAATGACCCACTGGAAAAAAACATTAGCTTATGTTTGGAGGTAACGATGTTGCATAAATGAAAAAGTTCCTTTCTCTAAGTACCACAGTAGACAAAACTGAACTTACCTTTGTTTTTGTAAAAGATGCCACATGTGACCATCCACATTTTAGAAAAGCTATAGACATTTCCTCTGAGACCGAAAATAGATTGTGGACTAAATTAAATCAAATCTATTAACTTCTTATATTGTTTGATATCCAAAAATAAGTTGTTATACAAATCATTTTAATCACACTACTTCATGTAAATTGGAGGATAACTGGATGAAGCTTTGTAAAATGTTAAAAAAAAAGTCTGAATTTCAGACCCCAGTCCTGTAGGTTTTAGAAGTTTCACTGCTCCAGCACACCTAGTTTAAATTATATGGATATCCTAGGTTCTCCCAAAGCATGTCAACCCATTAATCTAAATAAGGTGTGCTGCAGCAGGAAACATCCAAAACCTGCAGGACAACAAGAACCAACTTTGAAAACCACAACTTAATGTAAACTTTATTTGTTTGTAGCAATGCTTTGCCTAAACATTCTTTCAAATAATTAGTAGTCATTGTTTATGTCTGGAAACATCAATTTAACATTATTATACAGTAAAAATACATGCAGACAATGAGACTTAATGAACCCTGAAACTGTTCCTAAAACAAAAAGCATAAAAACATAAAACTGAGGTATTTCAGTGTTTGCTGGCAAATCTATTTAAAATTGATCATTCAAGTTATATCTTGAGCAGGCAGATGGTTCACGCTCCAGAATACATGAGAAAGAAATAGGAATAGAGGTGAATAGTAAACTCTTTAGATAGCTTTAAAATAATACTAGCTTATCAGTAAAAACCTACTTTGAATGTGAACTGTACTTACGATCTTGTAACTTCAGTTTCTACAAATATGCAACAGGTTTGTATTCTTGTTTGATTGAAAACACAGCAGAAACTAGAAATAAATAATTAATTGCTTTGTTGTAAATTGTTCATGAACTTAAGCATTAACAAGAATGGAAACCCTTCACTGCCATCATACGTGCTAGTTGCCGCTCATAATTGGAATGCAATGTTTTGTGGAATTTTGTGTAATTATTTTATGCTGTTACAGTATATACTCATAAAAAAATAACTTCCCATTGCAAAAAAAATATTTTTGTTTTCATAATGAGAGAAGATAAAACTTTACAACAAACATTAAGCAGTAAACTAAAAAACAGCTACATTTTTTTTAACCAACCTTTCAGTATGAAGGCTGGCTAAAATAGCCTGGTTCAATTCTTCATCATCAGAAGATACATCCGACAGTGCAGCCATCACTGATAGGTAGCTGTCATAGTTAGCAGACTGCTGATGTGTTGAGGTGGAAGCTGAATGACTTGACTTGAATGCAGCATGAACTAAAAGTATTTTGGCAAGTAAGAACCAGAGACGGCTCTGATGGATCAAGTAAAGACGTCCCTTGAAAAGATGGAAGTAGAAGGCTGACTGGTGGAAAGACATCTTGGTCTTTTCCCATGTTTGTCTGACATCGGTGTGGGCTGAGTGTCAGGACATTGGTCTTTTTGTTTTTCCTTACTTGCTGTCACTTGTTCTATTTGTGGTTGAACTGTTGCAGCTGGTCTTGCCTCCCACTATGAAATAGTCGCTGACTTGGTCTGTCTCAGTCTGTGTGAGACTCTCTGTTGTTTCCTTCGTGATGACATCTGTGTTTCGGAACCTTTTTTGTTTCTGTGGGAAAATATGATCTCTGCTGGAAAGTACCGGTCATTTCCTTTTTCCCTTTCGAATCCAACTTCTTTTTTTCTGCTCATACACAATGTATTCTGAACCAATTTTTTTCATTTTTGATGGATCTGGCCTCTTATCAGTGAATATGTAATACGGGGTCTCCCCCGTTCTCTTGCAGTAACATCTGTTTCTTATTACTGCTGCCATCCTGGCTGCGTAAGGCCACAACTCTTTTGGTAAACCAGACTCGATTAGCACGTATCTGACCATTTCGAACAGTGTTCGCCAATTTCTTTCTGCAGTCCCATTTTAAAGGGGTGAGTACGGGGATTCAGACAGATATCTTCTCAGAGTCGTGCTGGACTTTAGCATGAAGCAACTCTCCAGAGTTTTCTTTCAGAACAACACAGACTGAACATCTTAACTTAGATGTTGTAGTTCTTTCTGCAGTACATTACAGAACTGTAAGCTGCTTCCTGACATTTAATATTAGAATCAGACCCGAGTAACTCTTTACATTAGATTATTTTTCCTTCTCAGCCTGATGGTTCTTTTATTCAATAAGTAAAGCTATTAATTAATTAAACTTATTTTTATCAAACCGCATTAAAGAAAAAAAGCAATGATTACTGAAAATAACTTCTTTTGTTTTGTGTTTTAGGTACACAGGATGTACAAGGCTGGAAGCAGGACAAGAACCAGGAAGAGGATTCTTTAAATGAGCCGAACTAAGACAACGATTAAACATCCTTTTGATCTGTTACTCAGCCACTCAGTGGAGAGAAAGTTGGGTTTTATTTAATTATTTGTCACTTTTAGTCCACATTTTCCTGCTTTTTGCATAGTGACTTTCAGTGATCAAACCAATTAGTGTTTCCTGTTTTAACACTGACAAAATACATTATGTTTGTCTGGAACGTGGTGCTGGTAGCCGACTGATGGACTAATGGAAAAAGAGAGGAAAGGGAAGCAGAAAGAGAACTTATATATATAAAAAAGGAGGTGCTTGAAGAGGAGGCGGGAAATGCCGGAATATTTTTCAAATCCTCCACCAGCAGTGGTGTCCAGTCACCTGCGACATCAGGTGACTTAACGTTTAATAAATGACAGATGCGGGAGGGGAACAACGTGTTGTTGGGGGCAAACTTTTATCTGAACATGATCACTGGTTGAAATTCTCCATGAACCCTTTTATGTAGCTGTAATAATGAGCTGGTAGGCCTCCTATCTAAACTTAATTCTACTGTAAATGTTGCACTGGTTTGTTGTTTTATTATTAAACCACATCAGCCCAAACACACAACTACAAATGGATATGCTACCGTTTATATACACTAGCTCATATTTAGGGTTTCCTGGTATAACCTGAATAAAATAAAATAGTCAATTATTTGTGTTGTAGGCCTATTAAACTGACAGGTGGAGATTTTAATACTTGGCTGCTTAGCTACAGTCTAACAGTCTGTCCACATCCACTACTTATATATACAAGTTTGGTAAAGCTGCATTTATTTATTTGAAAATACAAATTTCAGCACTTTATTTTCTGTTTGTGCAAGTAATATATGAAGTACTAAGTCCAGTAACACATGTTAGTGCAAACCTCGTGCATAACCTGCAAAAGTGTCACTGGCTAAAAGTAGATAGTTCATTCCTCGAAAGCAAGAATTTATGTCAGTGAAACTGTCGGAGCCATCAAAATGAAAAGTCCTGTCACCACTGAGTACGAACTAGATACTCAAATGACTTAGTCATGTTTTCATTATGACAGTCTGATCTCTTAAGTGTCTTTATTTACAAAAAAGTCAGATCTCAGACACTTGCTGAAAATGCCCAAGACAGCACTACACACTAGATGTACAGCCATTTGAAAACTATAGTAAAGTTACACATTTCTGTTAGTATTGTAGCTGAATACATGACACAGAATACATTTTTTTCACATTTTCACTTCACACAATGTTTGCCATCTTACTGTAATTTGTTCACAGCATCATGCAACAAAAGCTCTTCAGTCAGTTATATACAACAAACTTACAGTAAAGTAAGTATTAACTTGGTAGAGTGGTGCACAACTGTAAACAATATATTAACAGTACAAACATGTACAGTACATTATATGTTAATACAGGACATATTACCCTATGTTACTGAACATGCTAGACGTTCTTGTCTGTCTGGTCACATATTTTCATTGGATATCAAAACCACCTCTTTTGTATTTAGTGAACACTAAAGGTCAGCTGAGAGAAATGATTCAATTTAAGACATTTTCAGAAAAAAAAATTGCTCACTCAGAGGGACATGATGTCTTGAGGTGTTACACGTTACTCACAGCTGCTGGATTTTGGCAAACTGTGGTTTAACCTGCAGTGACATTTGAAGGAAGGTTGTTGTAGAAAAATTACCAAGAGTCTAGAATGAGTAAAAGTATATAAGGTTTATTTACAGGAGAAGTATTGAATAAAGAATTACTTGCAAGTAAGAGAGTGATCGTCCCGACTCGCATGAAGTCGGGAGAGACTGATGATTCATCAGAGAGAAACTTATTTTATTCAGCTGGTCCCCAGCTGAAGGTCAAACAGCAAAATAATAAATGAGGAATAAAAGACTGAGCGGCGCCACTTTCTTCCAGCTTTCAGACAAAGCCCACATACCACAACAAGCTAATATCCCAAACAACTATTGCTATCTAGCAGGTCGAAAACCAGTCTCAACTCTGCCAGAGCTCTGGGATGAAAGTGGTCAGTCTGACCTCACACACGCCTACACAAAGAAAACTGTAACTTCAGTATTCTGTAGAATGAGAACACACAATATGAAAATGTAAAAGTGAATGGATTAACAATATTAAATTAATAAAGAAACTGAATATACATGTGATTATTATGAGTATATATGAGTGATTACCATGTGTTACCATGTACCATTCGGAATTTCTTTCACCTCGTTTTACTATTAATCACACAAAACACAAAGAAATTTACCATGACATCTTCAAACAACAGAATGCCACTGTTATAATCACATCAAGAGCCAAATGCACCCAAATAAAAACAAAACAAAACAAAACTCATAATCAACACAAGGGGGAAATGAAGGAAGGATAAGAGCTGCTGGTTTAGAAAATATACACTGACACACCATAACATTACACTGAGGTTCAGAAAACATTATCATCACTGTTAAAACCAGTAAACTAATATCATCATAAGTACAAGACATCACCTGTATGAGGTCCCGAAAATAATATAAAACAGCTGAAATGTATTTAGAAGTATCAGGAATCCAAATACAACACTCAGCACCTGTTACCTGACAGGCTCCGCCCAGGTCAGCGAGGAGGAATCCAGAGCCATCCCATTCTCCAGGGACGACACACAGAGCCTTAAGCTCAGGGGTCAGGGACTCAAAACCAGATGAAACTGGTACAAAGAGATTCTCAAGTTCAATAGCCAACTGATCTATGTGAAAAGCATTACGACCATAACAGTGATCATACCACCTAGAAACTTAGACCATGGAGCCGACCTCTCCCTCTTATGGAGGACAGAGTGATGCCTGCAGGAATAGAGCAATAGTTAAATTAGAGGCCACATGTGCATAAGGAATGAGGAAGGCTAAGTAAGAAATACCACACCAGTTACCTGAAAGGAAGAGACAGGCAAGAACGGTGACCACAAACCTACACAACAGCTGTGGGACGGCCAGAACCCCGAGAAGGTGTGTGTGAAACAGCATATACATACCATGAAGACCCAAAGAAGTAAAATGCACATCATACAAGCACAGCAGCAGGACTATATCAGACATGTGACATGGAAATCTGTTTTCACAATTTTCAGGAAATAATATTACAGCGTGAGGAAGTCCTAAGATAAAACAATGATGTGGAGTAATTATTACTCCACCAGAAACAGTCTTGTCGGTGTGTGAAGTTGGAAGGAACACGAGTTGGAGTGAATGAGAGATCCAGGAGTGTTGGAAAATGTCTCCTTATAACGCTCAGATCCAGGAAATGTTCACTGTTGTGAATCACAACATTGAACAGTGACCAGGGGGACCCAGCGACGGTGTCTGACTGACCTGAACCTGATTTTCAGGCGTTGTTTTTGAAAGGGGGACCCTCGTTTGGTTCTCTGGAAGTCATCGCCAAAATCAACAAACTCAAAATATAGTCTGAAAGTTAAGTCTGGTGAGTTAAAAGTACTTTGTTTAATTAAGTTGTGAAGCTGGTTTGGAGACAGAGGGTTTGTTTGGGCTTGTGAGAGTCTGGACCGCGTGGGGGTACGCGGTGTTAGCTGCGGGTTACAGGCCTGCAGCTGGTAACGCCTCTGTGTCCGCAGAGGTCCCCCGTTGGAAAAGGCCACCGGGTAAAAAAGAGTGGCCGAGTAAACTTATTACTCGGAGTCCCCCCCCCCAAAATTTTGTGCAACAGCTCCCCTCTGTTACAGGAGAATTATTTGATTTTATAAGTAATTCTGTATTCAATAATTCACCTGTAATAAACCTTTTTATACTTTTACTCATTCCAGACTTTTGGTAATTTTTTCTACAACAAACTGCATGACGTTGTCCAGGTGGTTCGATCTGCTTGACTGAAGTGCTGTGTGAAAGCAAACCAAACCAATGGAAGATGCAAAGTTTTGAGGAATTCAAGTTATTGAACAGAGTCCTCCAGACTATCCTGGTGTGGTTTTGTCCTCATCTCCTCTGCAGCAGCAGCTCTTTCTAACAGCCCTCTAACACTGTCATGCTCCAACCTGAGCTTACCTGGATGTCTTTACTCTGACTTACAGCTTATTACCTGTACCAAGTACTTTGCTGCTGAAAGTAGAAGCTGTGATCACATGTTCTACATTTCCATTTTTAATATTTGGACAATACTTTGGAAACTTACTGACACTGAGACCAACGTAACAACTCTTCTCCACTGAGCCGACCTGAAAGGAGCACTTGTATCTTCCAGAGTCGGAGAGTTTTAAAGAGGAAAGTTGGAGTGACAGATTTCCTTTACGGAGACCTTCAGAGAACAGAGACGTGTGTCCTTCAAACCTCTCCATTTGTTCTCCAGGAACGTTTTTCCACCTTTACGAATGTGTACAACATCACCCTGCTGAGTCCATTTCACTGTGTTGTCTGTTGCATCCTGCTGGGGCTCGAGGTGACACTGTAGAACGATGCTGGAGCCGCAGAATGATACTACCGGCTCAGAGGAGCAAAATATTTCAGTTTCAGCTGGAGAAAGAAAACAAATAGTTCATAGAAATCAGACAAACCTCCGTCCAGCACTCCACAAACACACTTAAAAGTCTTTAGTTTTGTTCTTTGATTTAGAGGAAAATAAAATCAAAGAAAAAAACCCGGAATATGTTAAATTTGGCTTACAATAGTGATGGAAGAGACTTCAGTCAGAACTCTCCTGGACCATCAACACCAAATCACTGGCCATGAAAGCCAACCAGTGCCTCTACTCCCCCTGAGCTATCCAGCTGTTTAGTAATAGTACTTATGTTTGTTGTTGTAAAGAATGGTGCACATCTAGTAACTAGTGGAATATGCTGCTGTGTCCTCTGCCAGAAGGAGACTCATGTCCAGAGACTGAGTTATATATAGAGCAGTTTTTATTCACCATACAACAGTAGCATTAAAGAGAAATTATAATGAAATTACAGTGCTCATGTAAATAAGCTGCACTAATGCTCCAAAGGCGGAATATAAAATGAAGAATGTTTCCACAAATCACCACTAGATGGCACTCCAAGACCAGAAATACATCCTGTGTGCTTTTACAGCTAACCAGTTGGGCTGCCTATGATTAATCGACTTAAATAACACTGGCTCACACTTTACTTCACCATAATAAGATGTTTGAGGAGACATTAAACAGAGGGAATGTTACTACATATCTAATGCAAGCAGAAATTAGCGAACATGTGGCTTATTATGTTTCTGTTTGTCCTGTACATGCTGCAGAACTGGCAATAAAGATGATTTTGACTTGACTTTGACTTTTATAGGTAGCAAACAAAGAATATTCTGTGTTTCGCGTTCTAATAAACTTATAACACACATTACAACGTGCACCTTTTTTTTAAAACCCTTTTCATTCGGGTGGCAGCATTAGCTTCTGTATATTTAGCACACTCTTGGTACATAACTGATGGGCTGAGTCACTTCCTGGATCAAAAAGCTTTTTGTAAAACGACATTGGGAAAGTCAAGATGTACCAATGATTTGGTGGCTGTAGCTCCAGAGGAAGAGCAGTCGTCTTTCGAACGGAAGATAGGCAGATCGATTCCAGGCTTCCATTGACTACTAGTTATTGTACACATGCACCAATAATGATAGTCTCTCATCCCACTCATGGATTTTCTGGGAAAAAAAAAAGACCAGCTGTTCAGTTTTATTAATACATGATCCACACTAAAACATCTTCCTGCAGTACAGCCTTATCACCACTTGGTGTCACTGTAGTCACACTTATGATAAACTATTAATCTTTACATGATCCTGACAATCTTACTCTAAACAGAGTTTCTCACTTCACCTGCAAGCATGCAGAAGGACACAAAGCATCCAATTACAGAGACAAACACAAAGACAAAGTTTAAATGTTGAAACAGATTAGGTCTGGCATTGACTTCAAAATTCAGCTAAATGTTTAAAAAGTGTGTAAAAAATATGAATTGATAAGAAACAAACAAATAAATTAAAAAATGAATAAGACAAAGTAATGTTTATTTGCAGTGGTGTCGGTATGAAAGGTATGAATAACAATTCATGTAAAAAATAGCATATTTCTTTATTTTCAAGACCATATTGCAGGTATTTGAAATTGTGCAGTTATTTATTTAGCAAATTTCATTCATTCAGTCATTCACTTTCTACTGCTTTGTCCATTAGAGGTCACATTTAAGCTGGAGCCTATCCCAGCATTTTAGCAGGTGAGAGGCAGGGAACACCCTGGACAGGTCACCAGTCCATCGCAGGGCCAACAAAAATAGGGGACAAACAACCATTCACCCACACACTCACTCCTAGGGAGAATTTAGTCACTAATTAAACTAACATGCATGTCTTTGGACGGTCAGAGGAAGATACTGACTGTGATATTTCCATGTAACCATACTTCATTAGAGACAAGCAGTGTGAGCCGAAGATGCAGCGAGGATGGTATCAAATGTTTGTGGCGGCTGTAGCTCAGGAGGAAGAGCAGTCGTTTTTCGACCGGAAGGTAGGCGGATTGATTCCAGGCTTCCACTGACATGCCAAAGTGTCCTTGGGCAAGACACTTAACCCCACGTTGCCTATTGGGGTGTGAATAGGTGAATGTGATAAGTAGTGTAAAGTGCTTTGAAAGGTTAAACTGACTGGAAAAGTGCAATATAAGTACAAGTCCATTTTGTCTTTAATGGACCTTTACCTTTTAGCATTCTGCATTTTTAAGTTGTAACTTCTTAAATTCATTAGCTATGATGTTGGGAGACTTATGGAGGTGTAATTCATTTCTCCTCCGCAAAAACTCAGGAAGCTCGTCCCTGCCTCTGTCTGACAAGCCGAGTAACTATAACACACAGTTTAGACGTAAAGATGTTTTCTTATTTATCTGCTTATCTTACATGTTCTGGAGGCAAATCTAAGGTCCCACTTCGAGAGCAAGACGGTAAAAGACAAACTACCTGAGCAGGTCTGACCGGTGACATGATCCGTTTCTGACCAGACCAGACATTTAGCCAAATACACACCATAAATCCCATCATCTTTTGTTGCGAAATCAACAGCATCGACGACAACAGTTTCAATTTTTCAATTTCAATTTCATTTATTTCAAAGGGACAATGCATATTCATGAACATATAAATGTAAATATGCCACAATTGGCCCGAAGGCTACTTTACATCTCTAGTCCCTGGCCGGTCCCTCGTTATTAGCTTTATTTATTATTCATTTACAAAACATGAATGATCGAATTGCAATGTTTAAAGAAATAACAGGGTAAATAGTCCACCCCAGATTTGAAAATTGCCTGAAACTGTAATAAAATCTTTATGTGATTTCTTTGACTAATTGCAAATACATATAGTTTGTGATGTTAGAAGAAATGCAAAGGAAATATAGACTTGGATTAGATATTAATCAAATGATCAAGCACATCTCCGAGAAGTATAGCTCACCCTCCTCTTCACCTTCATCTCCTCTCTCTGAACTATTTGCAGCTTTGATTCTGTCAGCTGACAAAATAATGCATTGATTTATGAAAAGGAAACACATTTTTTGGCTTAGTGGCTATTATCACCGTTACTCATGACACAATGGGAGTTGGAAAATAATCTATCTGTAACTGTTAAGATGACTATCTGTTGCGCAGCTTACTTTATCTTATTGCGTGATGGATAATAAGCAAAGCATCAGGAGAGTTCCACTTTAGTCTTAGTTAGGCATATTTGTTGAACCTTGCGGAACTATAAGCAAAACATATGTCGGCTCTGTTCATCCGGCCTAGTTCTTGCTGCTGCTTTCAATATGGACAGCCGTTTTAGCCAAAAACATGCGTCCAATGCGCCTTCTGACGTGTTCTGAGCGTGTTCTGAGCGTGTTCTGAGCGTGCCAAGAATGCGTCGAGAACACGCTCAGAAGGCGCATTTGGACGCATGTTTTTGGCTAAAACGGCTTTCCATAAGCGAGATTCATAAAGCACCTACACCACGCAGTCTTTGAAGTAGAAAACTTTTCCCCTCCAGAATCTCCTCAGTTTTACAAGAACAAGGTGGTCCCGAACCGTGGCAGTCTGAGCCGTTAGCATTGGCTTGCTCAACAGCTCCAGCAGGATCTTGAAAGCTGTGCTGCTCTAAGTTGCAGCGGCCACGATTTCAGCTGCTGTCCCTTGTCAGATGAGGATCAGCAGGTAAAGAATAAAGTCCGGTGTTACTTTCACATCCCTCAAAATCACATATCATTGCAGGAAATCCCATTGCAGGAATATTTCATCAGTGACTTCCTCTTTTAGCCCCCTCTCTATTGTTGTTCAGGAGTTTTAGATCTCAGTGTCCAGTATCCAGTAAAGCTAGGAAATACAGGAATGTAAATTCACAAACTACAGGAAAAAATGATCCCAAGTTTATCTTTGTGATTCATGGGAAGTGGACTGAATGTCACAGTATTTCTAGCCCCCCCAAAAAGGTTGTGTGGGTGTGTATGTATGTGTGTGTGTGTGTGTGTGTGTCGGAAAGCCTATTACGTTTCTGTACTGAGACCACAAGTAAAGAGATGGTCACCCGCCGTGTGCGCACATGAACAGAAGTAAGGTTTAACATGTGTCACTACGCTAACATTGCTTCCAAACCTGCTTTTAAACATTGTATGGTCGAACTGCCTATCTGTCGTTTATGAGAATGTTTTAATATGTTGCAACAGGCTTTAGCAATTAATCAGGTACATGTCCGTGTAACAAGCCCCTGTTGAAATGGGACAGATTAACAAGCTCAAAGCTACTCTTTCCTGTCAGTGATGTCCATACGTCCTTCAGGCGTTGAAGGCAGGCGGTGCAGTTGTGAGCTGCGCCCACTAGATGGAGCCAGAGATCACTCCATTAGTTTAACATTGCCAACTGCATTATTAACCCTTTACCTGACTGGATTTGGTTGATTTTTTGTTCATTAGGCATATTTAAATATTACCAGTCCATTGTTTATTATTTGTTATGTAAGTTCATACAATTGTGCAGTAATATTAAGATTATTTGTAATTTGTTTTGTTTTACAGACCACACCCACACACACACGAACGCAGACCATCTTGTTAACCCAACTACAACAATAAAATGTTCAAGGAATTGTCTTCTCTGTGTCGTTTTCTTTGACCAGAGCTCTGTCAAAGGAATTTATCAACCCAGCAACACCCCCACCAGACGTCTATGATGTCACAAACGTGATGAAGGCTGTGTGGAAAATTTGTATAAGAATGGCTCACAAATGAATGGCTCACAGCTGTGACTCGGTTCTCATGATTCATTTAAAAGAATTGTTCAAAAGAATCGATTTGTTCATGAACGCCACATCTCTACTTCAAGTGTTTAAAAATTCCTTCCTTCTGAATTGTTTCTGAACTGTCAGTGCTGTTTTACTCCATAATGGACAGAGCTTTGAACGGGCATCTCCCTCTCTGCCCTGTTCCCCAACCCCCTCAGAGAGAGCCAGGTGACCTCCTGTGCCCAGCCTTTGTAACACCAACCGCATGTCTAATCGCCATTCATGAGTTTTTATATGCCTGAAATCTGCTCGTTTTTACTGTATTGTATCAACAGAATGAGCCAAGGCTACAAATATTTACTGTTAACTGACCGTCCCTTGGGTAAACAAAGATGAACATGCAGAACTGATGCTTTAGTCTTTTCATGCGTTTCATCAACTCCAACTGCAGCCAAGTACAGTTCAAAATGTTTTCTAAACCTCCATTTTTCAGCCACATTGACACCCATCTGCTGAAGATTGGTGTAATCCCTCCATCTCTGGTGTTACACAGCAGTTTTTTCCTCAACGGTTGATACACAAAATGCTGCTGTTAGCTTAGCTGCATTAGCTTGGCGCGCAGGTAACTTGCTGCAGTTGCTGATCTACTTTCCTTCACTCATTCATTCTCTCCAAGACCATTTTCTGACACCATGTTGTGTTTGTTGTGTGGGTTCTTCAATAACAACACAGCGGTTTAACTTGAAAAGACTGAGCTTTATATAGAACTCTAGTATCAAAACATGTGTGTGAAGCTAACAAACTTCATTAAATATCAGAGAATCTACCATAACACAGAAGCAGGGATTATGGAGGAGGAGGACAGGTGCTGCGCTCGGGTTGATAAAACTGTTTCGATTGAACTTGTAGCAGAGATAGTATGTCTCCAGAGTGGCTTTGCTTGTTTTCAGTTTAGTGTTTAATGTGAGATAATTGACAACTGCTTACTTTACTTCAAAATGTAGACGTGCACTGAAATAATTAGTTTTCTCTAACAAGCAGCCTGCAAAGATCTTGTTGGGCTGTTGTATTTTGTCTCAGCTGATAGGAAGTTTAAACTATGTGTAAGTGCTGCTCTGCTTTACATTTTTGACAGAGCTGTTTCTGTTTTGATGGGTGTACCTAATTAAGTGAATTGTCAGTGTGTAAATAATATAGAGTAGACTCACAATTTCACTTTATTTGACAGGGAAAGAACATCTATGTCACGTGTCAAACTCAAGGCCCACAGTCCACATCCGGCTTGTGAATGAAATATTTTTGGCCCGCATGATCATATCTAATCGCTATCAGAGCTGGCCTGCTGATAAGAGTGCAAGCATCACTATAATACAAGTCCCACAATGCCAGCGTCAATCATGGCCAGTGAGTGCAAACCTCGCTCGTTCTCTCGCAGCCTGACTGAGCTGTTCACCTTTGTCAACAGCGTCTCTTGCAAAAAAACTGGCTAAGTGAAAAGTGGACTTTGAAAACAGATAACATGTTTCAGATGTAAAGGACAAAGCTGAGTGTCTGTGTGGAGACAGTGAGGCTGTCATGAAAGAATAAAATGTAAGAAGTCACTTTGAAAAAGCACCATGACAGATAAAAACATCTGGGGCCTCATTTATAAAGCTGGCGTATAGGTACAAAAACCGGCGTAGGCCTACGCCAAATACAGTCAACTTTTGGGATTTTTATAAAAACCAAACTTGATGGGAAAATGTTCCTACTTCAACGACAACGACCCAGGCGTACACACAAAATCTGGGAAAACGGGAAACTGCGACACCAATGGTACAGAATCAAGCCATTGAAACACTGAGGTGGAGAGTCTGCTGCCAACATTTACCAACTTGTGAAACACAAGAGGTGGATATCTTTTGTTTATTCATGTATTCTTACACAATCCTTTTTTAAAGGTCCCAATTTCTGTCAAGACAGTCTCCATTTCCCGCAACTCCTTGGCCACATTGTTAATGGCGGTGTCCCTCTGCACCTGCAGACTTCCTCTGAAGACATGGTTGCTGTGGTGCTGTGTGGAGTCTAGCCTCACTCCTCCTCACGCCTCCTCAGCATGTCTTGCCTTCTGGCACTACCATGGCAGCATCTGCCACCTGCTGCCACTATTCTGCCTTTCTGACACAAGTAATGCCCGCCACGCTGTGCCTACCATTAAACATTTTTATATTTGTCTCACACCCCGAAAAATTCCACTTCTTCTGTCTTTTCCGCTCCCGAGCCATCATGAAAATGATGTGATGAATATGTATTACAGGCACCCGACCATTTATAGCCACCATGCAGGCGTGGGAAGACGTTCCCTCACGTGCGCCCGCTTTAGAGTAGATTCTGATTTACGAACAGAAACGGGTGTGGAACGCGTGTGCGCACGCTTTTATCTGAAAGTTGAAGTGCGCTGCATTTCCTTTTGCGCCGCAGATGCCACCTGTAGTTTGCTTTGCTACGCGCGGTTTGATAAATGAGGCCCCAGATCTTTGCATTTTAAAAGATGATCAAATCTGTTTAGTTCTGTGAAACAAAGTTACAGTTTGTATTATTTAAACTGTCATTTGATAATGGCTAAATTAAATTATTAAATGGACCATGAACACCACTTATAGAAACATGTTAATTCACAAATACTGTATACATATAATAATCATCTATAAGTAGTTTAGAAATTGAAATGATATTGCCTTACTTCTGTTATTATATGAACAAGCTTATTTAATATTAGCACCAACTGTTGCTCCTCTTCATCATTTTCATCCTCCCATCAGTGACAATATTGTAAACCCCATGAATATATATATAAATATGTCGAGCCTCGGTTTTCTTTCTCATCAGAGCAAACAGGAACTACAGTGATCAGTAAAACTGAAAAAACATCTAAGTTTGTGCATTCAGGGCTACTGTAAAACACTTTACCAGCAACTTTAATGTCATTATATTTCAACCATCAATCCATAACAAGATAAACTTTACCAAATAAAGTGAGAAAATTCAGCAGTGTTGCTGCTCTTAAGTAAAAAACAAAAAAAAAAGAGAGAAAAAACAATCAAGACATCAAAATGTCCTGGAAGAAGCTGAAAGAGCTGAAAGCTAACGTAGAAACATCTGCACAGACTGCTTTTACAAAGAAAATCTATCTGATATTAATAAAAATGGTGGTAATTAGGGGTGGGACATAATTTAAAAAAGTAATTAAGTAGAGGCTTTTTAATTAATTAATCAATCCCAGTCAATCACATTTTAATCACATAACAATATTTACCCCAAAAGGCAACCTTTTCTAAAATTTAGATGGCTTTTAGTGGACGACTGATTAAAATAATACACAGCAATATAGTAAACTCAATCTCTAGTAATGTCTGGAAAAATGCATTTAATTGCATTTCAATTCTAAACAGTAGAAAAAGAAATAGAAACAATCATTGGCCCAAAATTAACAGATCTATAGTTAGAGTGTCATTTTAAGTACTTTACTAGCAGCTGCAGCTGTTCTCTGATTAAGAGTCTACAACATACTTTCATTTTTTTATTTTTTTTCATCCACATTCTTTAATAAGTATTAATATCTGACAGTAAGGCAGGCCGGGATCCACCAGCAGCAGCTTTACATGTTTCATTTTCAGTCTGGTCCTGGAACAGAGTTGAACCTGCTCTGACTGCAGCTGGGTTAATGGATGGAGGAGGAAGTGCTTCTCATTGAGAAGATGTAAACATGCTTTCATGTCAGTTTCTAAAAATCTCCAATAACACCAGAAAAAGTCTCTAGATTTGTCGCTAGTTGCATCTTTCACAGAGTCACTACATGGGTCCAAAATCTCGGTAAATAAAGCGCCAAAGAAGTTAATTTAGCAACTCTGATTTAGCCAGCTCATGTATGTCTCATTTTAATTAGTGTACCAGAACTTGTGCACTGACAAAAAGTTGTTTGGAGTTCAAACTGAGATTAAATGCATTAATTTCTTAAAGCATTATTTGTTTATTTCTTTTTTTTATTATAATTAATTACTTATATTTAACACATTAAAGTCCCACCCATAGTGTTAACAGAAGGATAAAAAGGAGGTAACTGCTTTGAAATGCAACCCTGGGGCATGTTTTAAATTAGCACAAGACCTCCTGGATGTTGAACAACACATCTTAGCTAAAAGCTGGACTTTATGGTATAAATGGACAAGCCTATAAAAGTTCACACGAATGTCAAACTGTGATGCGGCGGGAGTATCATGATGTGGGGCTACTTTGCTACATTGGAAGCTTTGAAGTCAGTAAGAAGGGAAATGCTTAAAATATTGTTTTGTTTAATTTCCAGATTCTTTATTTCATGTGCTATAAAACAACATACATGATTATTAGTAATTACGTTTTTTGTGTTTGTATGAACTTCACTTTTCACAGTTATGCATGTAGGAGCAAGTAAGTTGGAAAGTTAAAATATTTAAAGATGAAAAGGTAAAATATGTACAGTAAAATATTACAATAGTAATAAAAAAACAAAACAAAAAAAACAAAAACAAGGCAAGAATAGAAAGAGTCGAATAAAGACTAAATAAGGTAGAAAGAATAGTAAAAGCTGCACTTGAAGTTATGGATGGGTTAATGACTGATGATTTTGTTGCTGCATCAGGACGTTTCCAAAGTCTTGACATTCAAAAGAGAATTTTCTCACCAGCACAGTAAGTTAAATTATTTTTCTTGCAACTTTGTTCTGTAAAGGTTCTCTTACTTGTTCTTACCTCTTGCCCACTTGCAGTATCTATAAATACAGAAGATGAATATGATGTTGTAGAAGATGAAGAGCGGAATGCTACAAATCAGCCTGGTCCAAGATATGAGAGGAGGAGGAGGAGGAGGAGGAGGAGGAGGAGGAGTGGTGTAAAGATCAAGCTGGGGTTTGGCTAGAATTAAATAAATAAAACTAATTAGTGTGATGTTCTCATTATAAGACAATATACTAAAATAATAACTTATTCCAGGTACATAATAGTAAATTTACATTTACATTTATTTTTTAATCTGCAGGATTTTACCTTTTTTTAAGAAATGTTTTGTTAATGGGTTAAAAGGATCATAATCAGGACTATTAATTAAAACCCACCAAATAAGAATTTGAAAATAATAATAAAATAAGAAAACCTTTATTAGTCACTCCGTGGGAAAATTGCTTTGTTGCAGCAGTACAGGTGCAGTAAGCAGAAGCATGCAGGTGAAATAAAAAAAGTTAACACCCACACAATAAATAATAATATGTAAAGTATCTGGTTTGACAGCGTGACTTTTTACAGTATATAAATAGATACATAAATATGTATATAAATGTAGTAGTACCAGCTTTTCAGGTTGGTCTCTTAGCTCTGCCTGGCACTTGCAATTAAATGACTACCTTCACCTGGCCTGGTAGTCGGCTATAAAAAAGGTAGAGCCATGACCAGGGAATACCAAGCCTGCAGCGCATACATGTTGACTTTCTGGCCCTTCATTTATTTGTGATTACTTTCTTTTATCACTTTGGGGTTTGTGTATGCGTGTTTGAGTGTGGAGGAGCATGTGGTGGTGTTCTTTTGGGTTTTAAGTTAAAATAGGGCAAGCTCCCCATCAGTAGGCCTGTCTTTTTCTTTCTTTTTTTTTTTTTTTTTAATCTTTTTAACCTTTTTGTCTTTTTCTTTCAGATTATCCAGAGATGGCACCAGGACTAGTGAATGTTTTCTTAGGATTAAAAACTTATTCCCATCTAAATAAACCACTTATATTGGATGCTATACCTCTGCTCGTATTTGTTGGACTACCTCATGTCACATAACACATTACTCTCTCGCCGGATCTGTGGAAAGTGAGTAAGCGGCAAATTAAATATTATAAATATATTATGTTATAATAACATAAATATTACTAATATAATAAAATAATTTGAATTATATGTTTAAACTAAAGATATAATAAATTGCATTATTGTTATATATATCTGCATCTGGAGGTAGGCGCCGTGGAATTTTTAAAATTTTCTCGTCATGTAGATAACCTCTCTATGTCATGAAAAACTCTACCCTGTAGAGAGCATTATGAGCTATTTTTTTTACCCACAAAATCCTATTTTTAATTAAATACCAATTTTATCAACAGTATATGTAGTTTTGATTACAAATAAGTAATTCTGTGTTGTTTACGGCTCAAAAAACATTTTTGGGTGCACTACCCCTTTGATGCTGCCAATTTTATTTTAATGGCAACCAAAACCTCTAAGATTAAGAATCAGAGCCTTACCCCTCACTGTCAGCCAGGTTTGTGGTGAATATCTTCCAGAAGGATGCTGACATTTGTAGAAACCTTCATGTTTAGACTTGGACACTGCTCTCAGAGTCATCTTCCCTGCTTCTTCTCTCCCAATGAAAGTACCATCTTTGTAGAAGCTGGCAGCAAAGTTTGATGTTGCATATTCATCATCCTCTTTCTTGTAGGAACAATGAAGTTGAACATCATCTCCCTCCATCACAGGAAGTACAGGGCTCTTAAGGATCACACCATGAGCTAAAATGTAAATTTGAATTAAGAATTTACATAATTTTATTTTGTACCACCAATAAAATTGACAGAAACATGCATGTAGTATTACCGGTTACTATGATGTTGATGGTGTTGCTCGCTCTTCCTGCAGATTCACACCAGTACACTCCAGTGTCTTGTGGGTAAGCATCGTCGATGATGCAGGAGGACCCGCGTTCCCAGCCATACTGGCATGTCTGAGCAGTCTGGGATGTTGTGTTCCTCTTCACTATCCATCCACTGGAGTTCCCCACACATCTCAGAGTGACACTGTCATATCGAAAGAACTGAGACCGGTCGGGAGCAACGTTCATCTGCACAGAAGCTGTGGCTGCAGAGAAGCAGCCTGAGAGAGAATGTTTCAGTCAGGATTTCTTTCTCTGTGAGCTATTGATTGTTAGGGTTAGAGTTTGCCCTGAGGTGTTAAATGCAGGTCTTTCTGTAATTAAATGATTGATTGTTTAAACAAACAATGCAGGAATTAATGATGTTGTTTCCAGAACAGAGAAACAGGCAGATGAATGGCTGAGGAAGATTGAGAAGTCAGAATTACCAGGCAAGTTCAAGGCTTGGCTCTTCCAGCATGGTCTGCTACCAAGATTGATATGGCTATTGACAATCTACAAAGTGCCCATGACAGCAGTTGAAAGAGTGGAGAAATGAGAGAAAAAGCATCTTCGTAGGTGGCTATGAATTCCACCAAGCTTCACATCAGTGGGGCTATACACTAGGTCTGGTCAGTTACAACTACCCCTGTCATCAGTGGTTGAAGAGTTCAAGGTGGCTAAGTGCGGGTTGCGATGATGTATCTAGATTCCAGCGATGGTAAGGTCAGAAATGCACATGTCACAACGAGATCAGGATGCAAATGGGTAGGGGTTGCATCAGTGTCTCAAGTAGCAAGTGCGCTGAAGCTGAAGGACATCATCTGGAACCCATGCATAGGGAGGCATTGTCTTGGATCCACTCATTTCCAGCAGTAGGGTAAAGCAGACCCAAGGCGGAGGAGAGATATGATCCAAACCGAGGTCCGGCACCTAGAGGAGGAGAGGAGGAGGTCTAGGACAGTGGAGCTTGGTTCTCAAGGAGCCTGGACAAAGTGGGATCCGCCAAAGCGGAAGATATCCTGGCCTGAACTCTGGAGAATGGCACCCTTTCGCATCTTGTTCCTGCTCAGTGCAGTGTATGACACCCTTCCATCACCAACAAACCTCCACAGATGGGGCGAGAGGGAGGATCCACTGTGCAGGCTGTGTGAAGGGAGAGGAACCATGGCGCACATACTGGCAGGATGCAGGATTGCTCTTAGCCAGGGAAGATACAGATGGCGGCACAACAAAGTTCTCCGTGCCTTGGCCGACACCTTAGAGCGGGAAAGACTGAAATAGCGGCGAATCACCGAGAGACCCACACCATCCATACAGTTTATTAGGGAAGGGCAGAAACCACCAGCCCCCAGGAAGATCAAGAAGGGCTTTCTCTAATCAGCACAATGGTGGGAAATGAGGGTTGACCAGGGAAGAAGACTAGTCTTCCCCCAGCACGTGCAAACATCACTGAGGCCTGACCTGGTCTTGTGGTCAGAGGAAGCAAAAAAAAAAATCATTTTGATTGAACTGACAGTCCCATGGGAAGATGGTTGAGAGGAGGCATATGAAAGAAAGGCTTCCAAGTACGAGGATTTACTTGGAAGCCTTCCTTGGCGTTGTGGTTTAGGGTCAAAATACTCAGTGAAAGTTGGACACCACCTGAAGACATCTCCTCCTGGCCGATAGCAACAGTCATGTAGGCATGACTGGAGTATTTCGCATCAAAGATGTATTCAGTAGTGACATTCTGTAATGTGGGTCTATGTACTCATTAGCAATATTATACAATATGCTAACGCTGGTTAGAATCACACAGTTGCTGCAGATTTGTTGGCTGCATCCATGATGAGAATCTCCAGTTCTACCACATCCCAAAGCTGCTCTGTTGGATTGAGATCTGGTGACTGTGGAGGCCATTGGAGTCCAGTGAACTCGTTCTCATGTTCAAGAAAACAGGTGGAGATGATCTGAGCTTTGTGACATGGTGCATTATCTTGCTGGAAGTAGCATCAAAAGATGCTACACTGTGGTCATAAAGGGATGGACATGGTCAGCAACAATACTCAGGTAGGCAGTGGTGGTTAAACCAGGCCATGTTGGTACTAAGAGGCCCAAATAGGGCCAAGAAAATCTCCCCCACACCATTACACCAGCAGCAGCCTGAAGCGTTGATTTAGTGCAGGATGGATCCATGTTTTCATGATGTTTCCACCAAATTCTGAGCCTAGCATCTGAATGTGGAGCTGAAATGGAGACTCATCAGACCAGCAACGTTTCTCCATCTTCTATTGTCCAGTGTTGGTGAGTGTGTGTGAATTGTAGCCTCAGTTTCCTGTTCTCAGCTGACAGGAGGCACCTGGTGTGGTCTTCTGCTGCTGTAGCCCATCTGCTTCAAGGTTGGATTTGTTGTGTGTTCAGAGATGCCGTTCTGCAGACCTTGGTTGGAACCAGTGCCTTTTGGACTTCCTGTTGTCTTTCTATCATCTCCAACCAGTCTGCCCATTCTCCTCTGACCTCTGACATCAACAAGACATTCTGGTCCAGACAACTGCTGCTCACTGGATATTTTCTCTTCTTCAGACCGTTCTCTGTAAACCCTGAGATGGTTGTGTGGGAAAGTCCTAGTAAATAAGAAGTGCTGAGAACATTAATAGCCTATCCTGAACACAGGAAAACCTGGAAAATATATTTATACACTAGAGGGGAAAATTACAAGCAAGGAGCAGGTGTGTTACAAGAACAGGAAGTAAGGACAACGGAATAAACAAGGGTGCTACCTCTACAAAATAAAACAGGAAGATAGACTAGAATATGAGCTGAACTAAAACAGAAAAAGAAGGAATAAATTAACTAAATAAAAACAAATTACAAACTTGCTTTAATGTAACAAAATGTAACTGTGAACCAAACAGCCAAAATAAATGTGTTTTAAAGTTTAAACTGACAATTATTACAACATTTTAAACAAGTAAAGAAATCAGAAAGTTTGGCTTTGTCTGACAAAAACAACATTTTAGGTTTAATGTGCCAGAAACAATAAAAAAATAAATATCCACATGAGAAACTTAGAAATCTGTCAATAATTATTGGAACAGAACAAGCTTTGATCTTTGTTGCCATCTGATTGTTCAGAGTAAACTTTCAAAACATGATCAAACATCAATAAGGATGTAGATGAACATGCTGATAAGCAGAAGGTAAAACATTGTAAAACAATGAGAAATAATTACTTACAGATCAAGAGGCTGAGGGACGTGAAAGCCATACTGCTGTAGTGCTGTCTTCCTGTAAGTTAAAGCTGACAAACTATCACATCTAACACAGGAAATCGTCACATGAAGTGTCAAAATGTGTCAAAAAAAAGTTTGTTGGACTTTCAATAAACTCCTATCACTCATGCTGCTTCTTATGTCAAACAACTACTTTATAGGTTTGATTAACAGCAAGTTCAGTCTTTTATTATGCAGATCTTTCTCAGTTTCTGCTGAAAAACGTAGAATTAAACTCAGCATGAAGAGGCCGTTTTTGTGATTCTGATTTTAGAGAAACAGGAAATGAAGCGATCACATACAGATACAGATAATATATGATCATGTGGGCCAAAAATAATTAATTCACGGGCCGGATGTGGCCCGCAGGGCTTGAGTTTGACACAGAAGTTATATTTTATAGTTATTTTATTTTTAGTTTAGTTTGTTTTATTCATGATGGTATATTTTATTCTAATTACACGAGGCTATTTTAGGACCCAGGAGAAAGGACAGTTTGGGCGGGAAATGCTTTTATATTTTGTATATTTTTACTTCTTTATTATAATACATTTGGCAGTAAAATAATGGCTGTTGTACTTGTATTTCAAATGATATGCCACGGCCATATTTTGTAGCTGGGCTTATCTTTGTTTCTGTTGCTCTGAATTAACCCTGTTGCCTTTTTATCCCTCAGCCACACATTGACAGGTTAGAACGGGCAGAGTTCGGCGAACATGAATGGCAATTGTATCCATTGTCTTTCAACATTTAATATTTTTCATTTAGCATGTGGAGATTATGATAGCTCATCGCCAAAGATATGTATATTTATCACTACCATTTATCGTAGTTTCAAAGTTACTGACATAGCAAAACAAAGACGTTGGGTTAAACATTTGCAAATACCTCAATTTAGTATAGCATGTTATTGTTGTAATGTTTTCCACAGAATTAAATCTATGTTTTTTTTCTATCTTTATCTCATTCCTCTGCTTTAGGTTATTGAGGGCCTCTTTCACCTTTCTGCAGCTTTACATCCTTAATCATTACACAGCAGGTGTAATACTGAGTAAAACGTACTGAGCTATGTAGACAGGGCCTCTCCAAGGTAAAGTGTGTTTTCATGCATTTTACCTCTACACACATTGTATAAGAGAAAATATTTAGACAGTGAAATTTCTGACTACATGTATAGTTTGTGTTGAGTACTTTTTATTTTCTATGTTATGATGAAAATGATCCGCCATGATTTTAACTCTAAATTTCTTTTTAATTTTGATTTGTGTGTTGGTGTAGGTGAGGGCGATGATGGAAGCCTCCCCTGCTTTACTGGTTATGACCTTTGAGACATCTGGAAAGAAGATGGCTGATGAGAGGAGAACGCTAGGACTTTCCATACTCAATCAGGTTTTACAGTCAGTGTTAATATTCTTTACATCTGGTAAACCAGATCACCAGAGTTGGTACAGATTCTAAAAAGCTAAAAAAGAACAGCAGTTTCTCATCATGTTGTACAGACACCATCTATTGCAAGAAAGCAGTGTGGAGGAGATGAAAGGAGATTAAACACGCAGCGGTTTGAATATGTTTTATTGAAGAAAGAAGCCTATAGAGCGGGAGCCACATTCGGCTCGTCATGCTTTGATTGGCAGCTCCTCCAAAAATTCAACAAAACCTGTGGAGCTGAAGTGCTGCTGCAGAGATGGGTCACTAGTGGTTGTTGCTCTGAGTTTTGGGAAGTGGATGAGTTCTCTGTCAGGTATCCACAGAGCAGTTATTTTGTTTTGGAATGCCCTGATTACCTTCACCATGTCACTGGGAAGCTTGTCTCTCCCTTGGAGCTGCAAGTTGAGAGTGTTTAGGTGACAGGTGATGTCTGTAAGGAGGGCCAGCTACACGATCCAATCTGGGTCTTTCAACTCTGGCAGGTGTTTCCCTTTGCTGTCCAAGAAAGTGCAAATTTCAGGAAGGAGGCTTAGAAATCGCTCCAGCACCTTTCCAAGTGACAACCATCTTACTTCACTGTGCATCACTAAATCTCTGTACTATGTGTCATAGTCTTCAATTAACTGCCTGGAGAGAAGTTATTTTATGGATATTATGGATGAAATTAGTGGTCCAGTTATTTGGGTGTGGGATCTGAACGCTCATGGTGAGTTGTGGGGAAGTAGGCTGACTGATGGGAATGGTCGAATGGTGGAGGATTAATGGATTTATATAACTTAGTTGTTTTAAATGATGGGTGGCCTACAAGGTTTGGGGTTGGTCAGATGTGTTCATCTTCCATTGATATTAGCTTCGTCGGAGCTTGCCTTGGTTGGGAGTTGGGATGTGCTGGAGCGTAGCACAATGGGAAGTGATCATGATTATCAGTGATTTAATTAACAGAGGGGGAACTTTTTGGAGTACAGAGGAGCTGTTTACAGGGAGCTGTGTACTATAGACAGTAATTTGGGTGTGGATCAATGGAATGAGTCCCTCGCTGCTGCCATATAGTTGGCTGCAGTTAGGGTTATTCCCAAGAAGAAGGTCTGTAGAAGAAGTGTAATAGTTCCCTGGTGGAATGAGGATTGTAATGAGGCGGTCCAGGCTAGGAAAAGAGCTTTTAGGAAATTGAGGAAGTATCCTATGGACCACTGTATTACTGAATACAGGATATTGAGTGCTAAAGCTAGACATATCATTAAAGAAGCTAGGGTGGAGGTCTTATTGTGAAAATTTAGGCTCGAGAACACCTGCTAGAGTTCTCTGGAATTTGGTACATAAAATGACTGGAAAACAAAAACAGATGTTAGTTCTTGTCCTTCAGTGTGAGACTGGACAAGCGGTGAGTAAACGAGATAAGGCCAGTGTGTTGGTGAGACAGTTTCAGAAGGTGCCTTGCTCTAGTAATTCAACTGTGGAAAGTAGGAGGAGAAAAGAGGAAATTGTGGCACAGAACCTGGCTAAGCTGGAGTTCAGTGTGGATACCTCAGGTTTGATTGTTTTCCTCTCACTGGATGAACTAAAAAGAGCAATAAGGCAAGGGAAAAATACCTCCCCAGGAAAGGATGGGTTACGATGTCAGCTGTTCAAACAAGCGGGGCAAATCTTGTTGGTAGAACTTTTGCTATGTGTAACACGGCGTGGACAGATGGCTGTCTACCAGGCAGACAGTCCTATGCCATCTAGTCAATCACCATTATGTTGTCCTCCGTTCCGTTTTGTTTTGTTTTCTACTTATTGTTTTTAACCGTTTTAATGTTTGTTTTGTACTTATTGTTTTTTAACAATTTTAATGTTCTTTGTACAGTGTCCTTGGGTGTTTTGAAAGGTGCTTTTAAATAAAATGTATTATTATTATTATTACCAAAAAAATGGAAGCATGCCACTATTATCCTGATTGTTAAACTGGGGAAAAAGGCTAGCGATCCGGGTTCTTATAGGCCAATAGCCCTGACCTAAGTTATGTGTAAAATAATGGAGCACATGGTTACGCACAGGTTAGTTCAGCACTTGGAGAAGAGTGAGTATTTTGTGCCTTACCAAAGTGGATTTAGGGATTTAGGCAAGGTCGATCGACTATGGATGCTGTCTTGATGACATGCTATGGAGGGATGGGCTGTTGATTGTACTGTGTGATGCTGGGATTTGTGGGAGAATGTTTAATTGGATCAAGGACTTTTTGAATAATAGGACAATATAAGTGAGGGTGGCAAAGGTACTCTCTGAGGAGGTAGAGGTTGAAAATGGTATCCCCCAAGGGAGTGTCATTAGCCCTGTGTTGTTTAATGTTCTGGTAAATGGTATGTTCAGTGGTTTAGGGACAGGGTTTAGGTTATCTTTATTTGCTGATGATGGTGCCATTTGGAAAAGGGGTAGGAATTTGAAATATGTTATGGAGCAAGTTCAGGGAGCTTTGGAGAAAATATGTGCTTGGGCTGACGATTGGAGTTTTAAAATCTCTACTAACAAGTCTAAGTTCATGGTGTTTGGGCATAAGTTTGTTTGGGATGTAGGTTTGAAGATTTATGGTGTGGATCTTGAGAGAGTTAAGCAGATCAAATTTTTGGGGATGTGGCTAGATAAGAGATTAACTTGGAAGGCTCACATTGAGAAACTTTGTGTGAAGTGTGGAAGGATTATTAATGTCCTTCGATGTCTAACAGGGTCTGACTGGGGAGCTAGTACTGAGGTACTGCTGATGATATACAGGGCCAGTATAAGATCTGTCTTAGATTATGGCTGTGCAGCTTATGGGTCGGCTGCTCCGTCTGTGTTAAAAAAACTGGATGTAATTCAGTCAAAGGCTTTGAGAGTGTGCAGCGAAGCTTTTATTACCACACCAAACGTTTGAGAGCAGCTGAAGAGTGTTGCTAAGGAAGCAGGTGTTGGTGATCTGGATGCCCGTCCTCCGGTTTTCTGGTCCACTGTTCCATCATGGCTGGGACCAGTTCACGTTGTTGATTTGCATCTACTTCACAGCGACAGGAGATATTGCGGCGCACCAACTTTAATCTTAACCTTACAACGCTGCAACAGGCTGATACTTGAGGTTTTATCCAAAACGCGTCATGCTAAAAGTGCACATGTCATAATGCTTTATTGTTTTACATCCATATCTCAATCTCAAGAAGCATACACTATGTTTAATGAGCTTTAGGATGTATACGGTTGTATGAAAATAATGCATTTAACTGATGTTAATATTATACAATGACAGTGACAATGACGGTTAATAGAAAGTTTCAGCTCAAGCTCACCCTGTCTCCATGCTCCAGGCCCCAAACCAACACAGGTGAGCGCACTAATTAATAACCTCAACACACCCAAAGTGCCACCCACAATCACCGGTGGTGTCACTGCGCAAGTGCACACATACTTCAAGTGGGAAATAAATAACCCAACATATGGCTCCTACAGGAGAGTTACTTCAAGGGATGTGGTAGAACTGACTCAATCACGGCTGGAGCGATGCTGGAAGGGGCACTTACAGATTTTTACAGATGGATCGAAGGATCCAGTAAGTAATAGAACGGCTTTTAGATTTTTTTATACCTGGAAAAGGGGTTGGAAAGGGAGTTAGACTCCCTGATTGTATGTCTTGGATAGTTTTTTTTTTTGTTTTTTTTATGGCAACTCTGACCAGTGGATGGCAGCAATATGCCATAGTCACATCTAATCTGCCTAATCCAATGGTTCCAGGATATTCTGTCTACTCCAAAGTACCGTAAGACTATTCCTCCTGGTTTCTGTGTTTAAATAAAGTCTATTTAATCCATCTCCTGTCTCCGAGGGGTCCGTAAGTAACAGTAAATCTTTGAACATGTCCATATTTAATTATTTATAAATACAGATGTTAGTTTTATATTAGGGTATTATTTTAGTATTAATGTCATATAGATTATAATTGTAACAAAAATGTAAATAATAAATTTGTGTTTGAAATAGATAATTATAATTTAAAATGTGTGTATGTGTGATTATTGCAAAACCCAAGCAAAGATAGGTAAATAATAAAACACTTGTGCTGGTACATGTGTTAATAATGCTTCGATTTAAAAGAATTTCAGTGTTACATGTTTGATTTAGACAAAAATGACTCCTATCGCTTTACCATTAAATAACTGGAAAACTACAAAATCAAAGTGTTTCATATTATTTGTGGAAGTTGATAAATGAATAAGTCCATAAAAACAAGTTTCGTGGACAACTCATGGAAGAAATCTATTTTATTCCACTACAAAGTTAGTCAAAATTAGATGAAAATGCAAAATATTACTATCTGTAAGGGAGTTTGATAATGGATTACTGGAAAACTACACATTAGAAGTGTTTCATAATAATATATTATTAGTATTAAGTCTAGCAGTACAGGTTTTGTGGACTATTTATTAAAGAAATTTTTAATGTACTTTAGAATTAGATGAAAATGCTTCTTTTGCTATCTGTAAGGATTTTGACACTGAATTACTCCAAAAGTTGACAGTAAAAGTACTTCATAGTATTTGTGTAAGTAGTCAATGAAGTATCGAGTACAGCAGTAGCTTTTATAAACTACTTATGGAGGAAATTAATTCCTCTTCAAAGTTGGATAACAATGCTTCTTTTAGCTAGCTGTAAAGAACTTTGACAATGAATTACTCCAAAACTGCAAAGTAAACATGTTTCATATTAGTTGTGTAAGAAATTCGAACACCTTGTTTGTTTTAAATATTTTAAATAATTTAAACATGGACCCTTGAAAGAAGAAGTCAAAGAAGAATTTCTGTCACCACTTGGGACAGACAATAAACATTTGTCTGTCTGTCTGATATAAAAGATACTAAATCCAGCAGAACAGGTTTTGTAAACTTTTTATTGAAGAAACTTTGCTTATTATCTAAATAAAAGGAACATTTGGCATTGAAATACTGAAAAACTACACAGTAAAAGTAGTTGATGATATTTGTGCAAGTAATATATGAAGTATCCAGTAACACATGTTAGTGCAAACTGCAGAACCTGTAGACAACCTGCAAAAGTGTCACTGACTAAAAATAGATAGTTCATTCCTCAAAAGCAAAAATTTATGTCAATGAAACTGTTGGAGCCATCAAAATGAAAACTCCTGTCACCATTGAGTACGAACTAGGTACTCAAATGACTTAGTCATGTTTTCATCATGACAGTTTAATCTCTTAAGAGTCTTAATTACAAAAAAAGTTAGATCTCAGACACTTGCTGAAAATGACCAAGACAGTACTACACACTAGATGTACAGCCATTTGAAAACTATAGTAAAGTTACACATTTCTATTGTTAGTATTGTAACTGAATACATGACACAGAATACCTTTTTTCACATTTTCACTTCATACAATGTTTGCCATCTTACAGTAATTTGTTCACAGCATTGTGCAAAAAAAAGCTCTTCAGTTACTTACATACAACAAACTTACAGTAAAGTAAGTAGTAACTTGGTAGAGTGGTGCACGACTGTAAACAATATACTAACAGTACAAACATGTACAATACATTATATGTAAATACAGTATAATGTATAATGTACAGTACAGGAGGTTCTCAGAGCAGCAGCAGAATTCACAACAAAGATAACATGCCATGATGCGTTCAGGGTCCTTGCTGTAGTTTTGCTACTACTGACAGCTGTTCTGAGATCAAGCCTGGACCCAGTAGGATTCCTGTGTTAGTAAAATAAGGAATCAAACACGGTCAGTTTGTGGGGTGAATCGATCTATTTGTTAACTGTACCTTGTATAACTCAGAATACAACAGAGACCAGTGTAAACTTCATAAAGCTGCTGTACTTAATGTTAGATCTCTGTCCAACAAGTCACTGTTAGTTAATGACTTCATCATTTCTCACAGTTTAGATTTTCTTTTTCTGACAGAAACATGGTTAACAGAAGACACAAGTGCTACAGTTCTTAACGAAACAGCACCCCCTCATTTTAGTTTTATGAATAAATGTCGAAACGGGAGGAAAGGGGGAGGAGAAGCTGCCTTATTTAAAGATTCATTCCAGTGTAAAGAGATTTCATTTGCTGATTTTACTTCTTTTGAATATCTTAGTTTTATTTTAAGGGGAGTTTCTAAAATTCTATTTCTGATCTACAGACGTTCAGGACACTGTGTAAATTTTATTGATGAATTTTCTGAATTATTGTCGGTTATCTCTACTGATTTTAACCATTTCATCTTAACTGGGGATTTTAACATTCACATAGATAACATGACGGATGGTAATGTCAAGGAATTTTCTTCCATATTGGACATGTTTGGTTTGTGGCAACATGTAAAAGAACCAACCCACATTCAAGGTCACATTCTGGACCTGGTTATTTCAAAGGGTGTTGATATTTCTTCTGTTGTGATCACTGACTTGGCCTTGTCTGACCATTTTTGTATTTTGTTTGATTTACTGATCACTCAGAATGTCCAACCAACCTGCTCCTCGGTTAGGAAGAGGTACATTAATGAAAGAACAAGTGCTAAGTTTGTGGAGGCCATAGCCATGTTACCAACAACCAGTGCAGAGTCAGTTGATGGACTCCTGGATCATTTCAATCTGAAAATCTTGAATGTAATGGATGCTGTTGCACCGATAAGAATCAAGAGCACTTTGAGCAAACAGAAAACACCATGGAGAAACACCACTGTAGTTACCAGCCTAAAAAGAGAATGCAGAAAAACTGAGCGGAAATGGCGGAAAAATAAACTTCAAATTTACTATGAGCTGTACAAATAAAGCCTCCGTAACTATAACAATGAGCTGTGCAAGGCCAGAGAGCTGCATTTATCTGAAATGATTAACAGGAATGTCAACAATTCTCGCACTCTGTTTGCTATGATTGAAAAACTTACAAATCCTCCTATACAGATAAGCCCTGAGCTCCTTTCCACTGAGAAATGCAACCAATTTACAAACTTTTTTAGCCAAAAAATTAAAACAATCAGGCAAAATATTAATTCCACACAGTCACACAAAAAAATGAGTCTGTGTTTAAAACCCGGAAATAATTCTGATATCATGTCGCAATTTAAAATGGTGAATTTAAAGTCCTACAAGAAACAGTTTGGCATCTGAAATCAACAACATGCACTCTGGACATGATACCATCCGACTTTTTAAAAACAGTTTTTACCTCAGTAGAAAGTGATCTCCTACTGATAGTTAACAGCTCACTGGCATCAGGCATTTTTCCCAAGTCACTAAAGATAGCTGCTATTAAGCCACTCCTAAAGAAAAGGACTCTAGACGCCTCTATAATGAACAACTATAGACCTGTCTCTAACCTCTCTTTTATTTCCAAGATTATTGAGAAAGTTTTTAAATGAAAGTGGAAATCTTGATAAATTTCAGTCCGGCTTCCGACCTCATCACAGCCCTGAAACAGCTCTGGTCAAAGTGCTAAATGACATTAGGTTGAATACTGATTCTGGTCAAGTATCAGTCCTGGTTCTGTTGGATCTCAGTGCTTTGGCCCTTTTGAGGTCAAAAGAGGATGTGTCAAGATCAAACGTTATGGAGTACTTTTTACGTGCTTAACTGTCAGAGCAGTGTATATTGAGGTAGCCCATTCCCTTGACACAGATTCATGTATTAATGCCATACGGCGTTTTCAAGCCAGAAGAGGTCAAGTGTCAATCCTTCGATCCGACAATGGCACAAACTTTGTTGGCGCTGAACAAGAGCTGCAAGAGGCATTAGCAAAACTGGACCAGTCACGCATCAATGAAACAAGGATGATGAAAAGAGTACAGTGGGTTTTGAAGTTTTAAAATACTCTTTGTTGGCTTTAAAAGATTTGTTCACCACCTGTAAATCAGAAGGAAGAGTGTTCAAAAATCCACATTTTTAAAAGAAGGCAAAAATACCAGCGTTTGAGTAGAATTGACAATTCTTTGTTAAGCCAGTAATAAGAAAACAATACATATCTTCTCGAGAAGGAGGCCTGTTAGCTTAGCTTCTGATCACTAATACACAAAGTGTCGGGACCCTTCGGTTCAGCCAAAAGACCCGCCTACCTAAATTATCCTCCTCATTTATACTGATACAAAGCATTGTGGCTATGTGCGTGCATGTGGTGAGCATTCATGTGAATGTGTATTTTGCAAGGTGGTCCTTCCTTCTTCCGGGAATTTGATTCCTCCAGGTCCTCCTTTTGGGGTACGTCAGAGCTGAAAAGAAAAAGATACTTCGCTCTGCCCTGTTATCTGTCTGCCTCTCTGTGCTGACTTTCTTCTACCTGTTCCCACAGTTTTAGACAAAGGCTGTACTTTTAATGATTTCTGAGTTACTGGGAAATTCCGTTCTGCTAGGAGTGAATAGATAAGCAAAGAGATACAAAAATATTTACGATTTACTCCCTAGTGGCCATCCAGAACATTGTCAAGGCCGCTAATTCTCAGCTGTTTTCTCAGTATTGAACTCAGTAACCTTATATGAGTTTATGTGAATGGACTATCTGTAACCTGCAAAGCAATGCTAACAATTAAGCTGTAGTTCTATTAATTAAAAGCAAAAACCTAATGCATGTTACTAAAATCTAAGGATAAAATGTAAATGAATAAATGAATAAGAATGCTTAAATGAGTAAATGAATAATAAATGAGTAAATGAATCAAAATGCTTATAAAATATTTGCAACAGTTTTTAACCCCCCTGCTGCTTCTCATCATGGCGGCATTTGGGAGCGTCAAATCCGTACAGTGAGAAAAGTGCTGAACTCTGTATTGAGACAACAGCAACTGGATGATGAAGGGCTTCAAACTCTCTTTTGTGAAGCATAAGCAGAGCATCATCAATGGAAGACCCTTAACTATGAACTCTGATCATCCCAGTGACCTAGAGCCGCTGACACCAAACCATTTGCTCTTACTGAAAGCTCAGTCCAGCATCCCGCCAGGCGTGTTTGACAAAGATGATGCCTATGCCCGTTGTCGCTGGCGACAAATCCAATCCAGACTTGTTCTGGCGGAGGTGGATTTAAGAATACCTACCCCTCTTACAGGAGCGTCAGAAATGGCTCGGTCTAAAAAGAAGTTTTAAAGTTGGAGATGTTGTCGTCATTGCTGACCCATCCCTTCCAAGAAACACCTGGAACTTGGGAAGAATCATCAGAGTTATGCCAGACTCTAAAGGAGCTGTCAGAAGCGCTGAAGTCCAGACGAAGACCAGCATCGTTCATAGACCTATAACAAAACTGTGTTTACTTCTAGGAGAAGAATGAAGACAGAAGAAAGAGCAGAGTTATGTTACCTTAGTTAAAGTTTAAAAACAGAGGTTTGAGAAATGTCAGTATATTGGAATGAATGGCTCCAATTTAAGTATCATTTGGTAATTGCTATGCTACAGCCTAGTCAATTAGGGGTCGGTATGTGTTGAAGCCATTTTTTTTTTTATTAGGACTTAATCCTAATTATTCTATAGTTCTGTGTTGCAGTTGAAATGATCTTCTTTTATTAGTGGATTTTGATTGGCTGCTAGACTGAAGTTAAAAAAAAGGGGAATCAGCCAAGAAAAAGTAGATTGGAAGTCACTGGACCTTGAAGCAACACAGTCTTTTGACCTACACCGCATTTCAGTTAGTTTAACAGAAAGTCTAAATTTTCAGTCCTTTTTATGTATATGTTCAAGTTTAATTTGATATTAAATGGTAAAATGAAGAACTTGACTTCAAGACTTTGCTTTCCGACGTGCGTGTGTTGTGTGCAAAGAAGCCTGAGGTCCAAAGCTAGTGAGTCAGCCACGCTGCACCCACAGGTGGGTCGTCCTTCAGTGCAGATGGGGACAGTTTACTGGGGACTGGAACAAGACTGGAGGTCTTCCACAGGAGTATAAAAGAGGTTCTGAGGAACTGGAAACAGCTGGCTGGCACAGGTCTTTAGAAGTCTGGACTGATGGCATCTGGACCAGCAGCTTTGGATTGGTTGAGTCTCTCCAGCTTTTACTATTTTTATCAGAGAATTTAGTTTTGTCACCGAATTTTGCTAATCGATGAAAGAAGGCGGGTGATAAAATATCTATCTAGGTTCTAATTTTTTTTCTCACCTATGAGCTGTTGGTAGACAAAAAAAGAACAAGATGTCTGAAATGAGTTTCTCTACCTCTCTCTTAAAGATGAGGTGAAGTTACCCTGAAATGATAAAGTTTCTAAACTGGCCTGGTTCTTTTTTTCTTACTTTCTCTCTGTTTTTATCTGAGCTCAAATCTACCCACTAAATGAGAGAAAAAAACTTCTTTTGCCTTAGGTGGAAGAGTAACAGAAAAAAATTAAAAATCCATATTTTTATTCAACGTCGTCTGATTTCACTTTGATTGTTGTGCTCCTGTCTTTGTCTGTCTTGCCCCACTTCTAAATCTGTAACACAACACAAAATAAATTATCTTTAAATGAGAATTGCAATGTTTTTATGCTGTTTGTTAAACTATCAGTTTTAATTAATTTATAGTTTTACTTTTTGAGCAAAAAAAAGAGAAAAAGGAAAACCAGGCTGAAAAAGGAAAAATCTAATGTGGAGGGTGGGATCTCTGGTCTAATATTAATTTCAGGATGTAGCGTACAGCTCGGTAAAATAACATTCGTAATATCTATACTGCAAACAGAACTACAGCATCAAAGTTGTATTACTCTGTCTCTGTTGTACTCAGTGAGTACTCTGTAGAGCTGCTTCACAAACATCTGGGGAGATCTTTGTCTGCATCACTATCAGTCCCTGGATTCTGGACATTTACTCATTGTAGACGTGAAGTCCTCAGAAAAGTGTTTAATACAGTCTCAGAGCTCATGTTAATGTTAGTTTGAGCCAGGAGGGTCCACTACTGATTTCATTACAGAGAGGAGGAAGCTCCATCTGAACATCAGCTTTTCAGCTGGTTCTGTGTAAAAAAACTCATCCAGCCCATTAAGCTGCACCTTATTACTCAATGAATCACTATTCTGAGATTAGAGAAGTTCTTCTATCAGGAGAATATTTTAATCAGATTCCAGATCCATTTTATCAAAAAGAAAACAAATCATACATTAAAATCCTGTTTCTTTCAATTAATTTATGTATTCATTTATTTATTTTTGGTAGTAGAGAAATAAAACAGAGATATGCCCAAATATTACCGTGATCTTCTCTTCTTTGCAGGAGATCTCTACATCTCTGTAGAACAATTTCATGTCTGTTTTGTTCCAAACGTCTCCCTGCTGTAAACAACAAACACAAAGACATGATGGTTCAGTTCTTCTCTAAGGCCTCGTCCACGTTTGCAGGATTATTTTTCTGCATTTGCATCTTTCGTCCACATGTAAACACAGTTTTGCTAAACTGCAAACAAACTTTTCAGAAAACACCGTCCATGGTGAAGATTTTCACATGATCCATCTGTGTGTTTAAGTGTGGACAGAATAACCAACATCTCTGGTTCAGAGTCAGAGCGTCCACCTCCACCTGTGTCTTGTTCACATGGCAACAGCAGACGTAGCAAAGATGGTGCTGGCTGTAATCATGCTAGCACTGTAAATATACTGAAGAACAAAAGCTTCACAAAACCAGATTTAACAGAAATATTTCTTTTTTATTTGTCCTCTGATTGGCCATCATGGCTTCAGAGATGGAGTCAAATCTCCATCTTCTGGTTTGGTTTCTGGTGGAGTTTCAGGTGTTTCTGTGTCTCGATGTGGACAGAGACTTTTATGTAAATAATACCAGAAGGATGTGTTTTCTATAAAATAAGTGTGTGTGTGTCAGCTTTAGTTGTTGAAAACATTAGACTGAAGCAGCAGAATAAAAGGAGAATAAAATGTGAGTCTGGTCTCAGATCAGTCTGACACACACCAGAAGAAGAAAAACTACTTCCTGTCTAGAAGATGAAGCCACAGCAGATCAAGTTGTTCATGTTAATCTCAGAAACCTGCGTTCAGCTGAGTGATGTGTAGATTTGATCCTATTTTAACACAGAATGAGTTTTTTCTAAAAGAGCTGAAGTGGTCGTTATCAGTAAATTATAATTAGGGATTTTCAGAAGATTAAACCAGAGCAGGTTTGCTGTTCACTAATTACACTGCATGTAAACAACATGACGCACATTTTATTTCTTTTTTTACTCTTTTATATGTTAAAACCAACAATGACAGAGAGATGAAGGTTCCTTCTCTGTGTCAACAAGCCGTCACTCTCACAGTCGTGGGTCAGATTATTGATTGATTAGTGATTAGATCTTTGAATTTGTGTCCGAGTGTGAAAACAAAGTTTTGTGTTCTGTGATTATTTTACATTTTACTAAATGAAAACTATCAGATTTTTCCAGTTAAACATTCGTCATTAATACAAGATTCATTTTATGTTTCTGACTCTTTTCTTTAACAATGACTCAAAATTACTGATTTACAAGACTGATCTATAAACATGTAACTTGGTTCATTTATTGTACGTTGGTGTCATTTAACACTTATTTTGTTTGTTTTTCTGCTACTACAACAAATCTTACTATTATCACTTCTTGTTAAAAGACTCTTGTGTTGAACTGATCTATTAAAACTTAATCTATAGAAACTAATGAACACATTTAATTCTGTTTAGCTTCATCTGAAAGTGTAGAAGGAAAAAATCTGCTGGAAATGAAAAGAGGAGAAATTTATGACTTACATAAATAAACTAAACCAGCAATGAGAACAAGAACAAGAACAGCAGCGACAATAAGACCAATGACAAGTCCTGCAAAACAGAGAAAAAATATTAGAAAACAAGAAAGAAAAGACCCATTAATTTTAAATTGATAATGTTAATGAAAACAACAATAATATACAAATAAAACTTTAGCTCAGAGTAATTATAATCTAATCAATAATATAACTGGAAGTTATTTTAACTTTTAACTCACTAAACTTGATTCCTGCTGGTGGAGAGAAAATATATTAAACTGTAAATATTATACTTTTTATTTTTCTGTTAACAGTTGAGAGACGTTGTTTACTGTTCTGATCAGGTGAATGTTTAGTCTGAATCGAATCTGGATCATTGATTCCTGGTTAAAGATAAAGAATCAATTTATGGAAAGAAGAAACAAAACCAAACACTTTACAAGGAAAACTGAATTAAAGACAAAACATTCAATCCCCCAAAACATAAAACAAAGTCAGAACTTAAACAAAGAGACAACCAGAAATAAAACCATGGCAGGTAAAAGTTGCTCCACACAATATTTTGTTGACCTGGACCGAATTAAAAAGCCATGATGGTTTATAAAAGTTATCATTTATAATCATCTTGCTTGAGTTGCACTGATAACATTAAACTATGAAAAACTCAAATATGAGATTTACAGAAGATCAAACATAAATCTACCTTTCTTGTTTGGATCTTCATCCTTCAACACTGTAAGAGAAAATAACAGGACTAAATATTCAGGTCATACATGTATAAATACATGTTAACATGTTTCTCCACACAAAGAAAATATAAACTGAATTGGGATAAAATGTGTTTCAGTGTAAACATTTTATAAACATGTTTCTTTTTGTTAAATTTGTTCATCAGTACTCACCAACATTCAGAGCAATGTTTCCTTTTTTCTCCCGACACTTAGGAACAAAACAGGTGTAATTTCCTGCATCTTCTTCAGAAACATTTCTCAGTTTGAGGGAAATGTTTCCATGATGCATTTTATCATGGAAGAGAGAAGTTCTGCCTTTAAACCTCTGATCTTGATCCTCATTATCATCTTTCTGACTTCGATATAAATGCACCGTAGCGTTGTTCCGTCTCCACTCCACAGTCAGAGTTGTTGCATCAAACCGTGGTTTCAGGTAGCATGGTAGAACCACATCCTGACCCGACTCTGCTGTAACTGGCTCAGGTGAGCCGATCACTTCATACCCGTCTGGAAAAACAAACATTTAGATGAGAACTTTGTTTCCTAAAACCATTAAAGTCAAAGATGACTGAGCAGCTGCTGCTTCATCAGAAACATGTAAAGTGTGTTTTGTTAGTTATGTAAAAAAATCAAGAAAGAAAACAAAGTTAAGGACTTAAATTTAGTTTCTTTTCTAGCAGCAATAAGTATTTCTGTGTAATAAATTATTTAATCAAAACCCCTGAGCCATCAGGCAAAGCAGCTGATGTAAATCCCTATTTTTCAGCTGTACAGAGAGCTCAGCAGCAGCTGTACTTTCTGAGGAAGCCGAGGAAGTTCAGCATGTCACCAAATATCCTCAGAAACTTCTACAGCTACGTGGTTGAGTCCATCCTGACCAGCTGCATCACCGTGTGATACGGCAGCTCTACTGTCACAGACCGTAAACGCCTGCAGAGAGTGGTGAAGACTGTGTCCGAGATCACCAGGACTCCGCTGCCCTCTCTGCAGAGCATCTACCAGCAGTCCACAGGAGAACTGCCTCCATCATCAAAGACCCCACCCACCCCCAACATGGACTGTTCACTCTCCTCCCCTCAGGCAGGACATACAGGAGTCTGAAATGCAGGACAACCAGACTCAGAAACTCTTTCTTCCTCTCGGCCATCAGACTCCTTAACAGCTGATAGGAGTCTGTAACAACGGCCTGTACCCTGCACACAGACTTTATATTGTTAACCACAGTAACTGCAATATTGTTTGCTCTTTATGTGTCTTATTACTTATGATAGATTTTGCATCTTACCGTCTACCTCATGACAGTTTTTTGCACAGCTAATCATTCATTGTTGAATGTGGCACAACAGCTTATACAGCACACTGCACATTTATGTTTACAGATTATTTACTCAGAGGTTTTTTTGTCCTACCTTTATCTTTATCTTCTGTCTAGTTTTTTAAAGTTGTTTTTCTTCTATTTTATAATCTTTTATGACATTCAGTGTGAATGGCAAAGTAAGAATTTCATTGTTCAGGGAAACTTGTTTCCTTATAAGGCAAATGACAATAAACACTTTGAATCTTGAATCTTGTACAGTGTTTTAGTTTCTATTCATGCACATCGGTTTAACCTTATTTGTTCTATGTGAATCTTATTTGTCCACATTGTCCTTTTGCATGTAACTTTGTCTTTTAACCTTCATTCATTCATTCATTCATTCATTCATTCATTCATTCATTCATTCATTCATTCATTCATTCATTCATTCATTCATCCATCTGTACCACTTTATCCATTACGTGTCGCAGGTAAGTTGGAGCCTATCCCAGCATTTTAACAGGTGAGAGGCAGGTACAACCTGAAGAGGTCACCAGTCCATCGCAGGGCCCACACAGATAGGGACAAACAACCATTCACACACACACACACACACACACACTCCTAGGGAGAATTTAGCCCACATTGTCTTTTTACATGTAACTTTGTCTTTTAACGTGTCTTTTAAATACCTGACACTGTTTCCATAGTAATGCTCATATTATAGTATATTGTTATGCAGTGACAATAAAGATATTCTATTATTCTATTCTACTCTATTCAGATCAGTAGCTGCTTCAGGATGGATATAACCTTCTGAAAAGATGATGCAGCCACCGCTGGGTGGCCTTCATTTTGGCCCTTATACTGTCACATATAAAAGAGTCATCCGAATGTCTCCTCTCCTCATCTACAACTTTATGTAAATGTAACAATGACAGCATCACCTCTTTACTGGATCCCAGTACATATCAGCCATCTCCACCATAATATCAAGTATCTGAGGGGGTCTGAATGTGTCAGAGCAAAATTTTCCTCTTTTTTACTTATTGGTCAGTGGTTATTTGGGGGAATTTCGCCACCTAGTGAACTTTTGCTGTAACTGCATGACGTTGTCCAGGTGGTTTGATCCACTTGACTGAAGTGCAGTGTGAAAGCAAACCAAACCAATGGAAGATGCAAAGTTTTTAGGAATTCAAGTTATTGAACAGAGTCCTCCAGACTATCCTGGTGTGGTTTTGTCCTCATCTCCTCTGCAGCAGCAGCTCTTTCTAACAGCCCTCTAACACTGTCATGCTCCAACCTGAGCTTACCTGGACGTCTTTACTCTGACGTACAGCTTATTACCTGTACCATGTACTTTGCTGCTGAAAGTAGGTGTGATCACATGTTGTCCATTTTCATTTTTAATATTTGGACAATATTTTGGAAACTTACCGACAGTGAGGTTGACGTAACAACTCTTCTCCACTGAGCCGACCTGAAAGGAGCACTTGTATCTTCCAGAGTCGGAGAGTTTTAAAGAGGAAAGTTGGAGCGACAGATTTCCTTTATGGAGACCTTCAGAGATCAGAGACGTGCGTCCTTCAAACCTCTCCATTTGTTCTCCAGGAACGTCTTTTCCATCTTTACGAACGTGTACAACATCACTCTGCTGAGTCCATTTCACTGTGTTGTCTGTTGCATCCTGCTGGGACTCGAGGTGACACTGTAGAACGATGCTGGAGCCGCAGAATGATACTACCGGCTCAGAGGAGCAAAATATCTCAGTTTCAGCTGGAGAAAGAAAACAAATAGTTCATAGAAATCAGACAAAACTCTGTCCAGCATTCCACAACACACTTAATAATCAGTCTTCAGTCTTTTTGTTCTTTGATTTAGGGAAAAATAAAATGATCAAAGAAAAAAAAAACCTGAATATGTTTAAATGTAGTTTACAATAGTGCTAAATTATGATGGAAAAGACTTCAGTCTGCAACAGTAATGAAAATATATATAAGTTATTACAATAATAAATCATAATATATCTCTTTTTATCCAGACTGATGTTGTGTTGGGACAGAAGAGACTGTAGCAAGGACAGTCACTGAGACACTGTAGGTAATATAAACTTTAGGGACATTTATTATTAGTGTTAATAAATGTCAAGATGTTAGAAATTTCATTGTTTGGTTTTTATCTTCTTTACTGAGCTGTAGAGAAGAGTCCTCTGGTTTGTCAGGCAGGTATGAAACTGGACTGTTGTCACAGAGAAGGATGCTAAGTTGCTATGGTGACCTTTGTAAATATAAAAACTGAGGGCACATTCACTCTGGCCCTGTTTGGCCTGTTTTAAACAAACCCTGGTCCACTTCAATGGATAGTACGGGCCATCCAGGGAACCAAACAGAGGAAGTGATGTGGGGCATTTCGTAGGGCAGCACGCTGGTTAACTCGCTGTCTCTCCTGCTGCTCATACTGGACCGATTCTGTAGAAAACTGCTTTACTTTACTGAATACTAAGATTAAAAACAGAAACTCCAAGACTGGATAAACTTATTGTTGCTCCATTGTTTACTTGTGGTGAACCAGCTGTTTTCAGTCCTGGTCAATGAATGAGACAATTTTTTTTCTTTTTTCTTATTGGTCAGTGGTTGTTTTGGGGAATTTTGGGAACATTTGCTGTAATTGCATGATGTTGTCCAGGTGGTTTGATCCATAGATATATATATGTAGACGCCTCATTACACGTTGGAGCGTGACGCAGAGTCGCCACCATATTGGATGGGTGTCCGCATTCCAGGCTAGCTTCTGAAACAACTGGAGTCAAGACAGTTCCAGCAACTATGCCCGTATTTTGTACAGCCTGCGGTTGCAATAACCAGCACAATATTAAAAGCCGATCGCGAGGCATTACCTTTCACAAGTAAGCTAGGATTATTTATTTATTTTTTACCATCAGTTCTTTCTGCCTGTCTAGGAATTATTAATTTATTGTGTATTACATATAATATAATATAATATAATATAATATAATATAATATAATATAATATAATACAATATAATATAATAAAATATAAGTTTCCTTACTTACCCTTCAAAAATATATATTTTACAACTCTCACTGTGCCCACTAAACAGCTCTCTAAGTGTATTAATGTTTTTTTATTTTAATTAATTAATGAATGAATTAATTCATTCATTAATTAGGAGGCTGGGATAACAATCCCACTGCAGGGCATTACCAGGGCATTTTTTGCCGTCTGACAGTCCATTGTGGTGTCACTAAGTGGGTCAGGTAATGTGGCAACACAAGATGAGATCAGCTGTGGACATTCGCTCTACTTTTATGACAGAGGAAGAGCTTCCCTCCCCTTTGCAAGCATTTCTGCCGTCATATGTGACCACAGTTACCTGCCCGTCCGCTTTGGTGGTCTTGTGGACAATGTCTGGTCTACATTTCAGGGTTTGTTGTCAAAAATGTACTAAAAATAAAAAATCTGTACTGTGAAGTTTGCCATGCAAGCCTCGTCACAGCTGCTGCACTTGTTTATTAAACTTGTTTATTAAAGTGTCAATTATTTATAAAGTTTGATTGATTGATTTAATTTTATTATTTTACCATGTCTTTGTTAAAGAGCATAATAAAACTGATTTCAGCATGAAAGCAGGTATTTTTAATGTGTAACAGAGACCTGTATCACAACCACATCTCTGCTGTTTGTAACAAAGCCAACCGTGAGAAAATCTGGTAAAAATTTGTGGATTTGTGATTATTGTAGTTGGGCATACACGTTAGAAATAAATGCTTTGGAGGCGGATGGGACACCCATCCAAGATGGCGGCCGCGTTGATTGTCAGTCTATGAGGCGTCTATGTATGTTTATGATTTGATCCTATGGCAGGAGGTGTTTCCCTCCAGGCCACTGTGGGGCGTTGGGCTATTGAGATCAAGGTACACTGACGAGGCAGTGTGCTGAGTATTTAAGCTCAGGTGTAGCACATTATGCTCTGACTCTTCTTTCCCTGCCTTCCTGGTGGCGTGACCGTGTGCGTTGGTTGGCGTGGCAGCTTTGGTCACGTGTTTGGAAGCAGGTAAGCTACCTTCTCCTTTTTCTGCTCAGAAACACAAATATTCATGTGGCGTATCTGTGTCCTTATTGCAGCAAGGTGATCGCCTGTGTGGGAAATTTATTGGAAATTAGTCTTGTTTTATCGTGGGTTTTTAAAATTTATTTTGTATGCAGGTGTTATTTATTTATTAGACTTAACAACAGCTTTTGACACCATGGACCACAACACTTTGGTGGCTCTGTTATGCCACCTAGTGGGCATTGTTGGTACTGCATTGGAGTGGTTCAAGTCTTATTTCTCCGACAGAAGCATGAGTGTGAGCTCTAGAAATTTTGAATCCAGCTCTGCTCTACTTCCTTATGGGAATCGCCATAACAATTAAACGAGCAAAATAAAGAAACAACAGGATCAAATACTTTTCCCTGACATGAATAAAACATGTCCATTACAGACATTTTTGCTAATTTTTTTTGTCTCAATCTGTCCGTCATTTTGGCTAAATGCATATGGCATGTAAGAACATCTCTTTTCACCAGTTTGAGTTTTAATTTAGCTAACAGTATTTTTAAACAGGACTGTAAGGGAGCTGATTCCAGTAGTGAACAGTAAAAATAACTAATTTCACTATTCAGAAAATGAAGCTCAAACATCACAGAATACATCATTATATTTTGTAACAGCTATTAGATTTCAAATGTGGGTTTAATGTGACTTACTGGGACAATTTTGTCCTAAAACATGAGGACAACAGCAATAGTGACTTTGAGTAATCAAGCGGCCATTTAAAAGGTTTAAAACCGTATTAAGTTTTCAAGAAACTTTGAGAAGATATTAATCTGTAAAGTTTTACAGCCGTTCTTCAGAAGTGGACATTTCTGTCCATTATTAAAGAGGATAGTAAATTAAACGGATGCCCGAGTGTAAATAGAGAGAATTTACATTGGGAAATAAAGACAACTGCTATGCAAAATATGGAAATCTCTGGGGCGGCCAAGAGGACAAAGGAGTTTCACTTAAGGCACCGAAATGGCAGCTTCCCTGACGTCACATTTTCATTATGTGTATTATTCCTAAGTTTTTCCCAAGTTCCTGGGTGTGCACATCACCTCTCCTGGACCATCAACACCACATCACTGGCCAAGAAAGCCAACCAACACCCGTGAAGCCCACTGCATGGTGAGACCCCCCCCCATCAGAAAGGAGACTGTGAAGCGTGCAAACCAGGACCCAGGACCAGTAGACTGAGGGACAGCTTCGTCCACCTGGCTGTCAGGATGCTGAACTCTCTCCCTGCTCTGCCCCCCCTTACACACACACCTCTCCCATCAACACTTGAAATTTTTACGCGAGCACACAGCCACTTTAATCACTTTAACCAGAACACCTATTTGTTATTGTGTTTAATTTACTTAGTGGTAGTACTGGTGTTGTTTGTTTTTGTAAAGAATGGTGCGCGTCTGGTAACTGGTGGAATATGCTGCTGTGTCCTCTGTCAGAAGGAGCCTCCCATCCAGAGACTGAGCTATATGAGTATATAGAGCGGATTATTCATCATACAACGGTGGCATTACAGAGATTATGTTGTAGATTCTAATGGATAAAAAGCATAAAAAGAAACATAAATACAAATTAACATATTGAACTACATCAGAATAAAACAGCCATGTTATAATGAAATCACAGTGCATCACTGTAAATAAGCTGCGTTGATGAATGAAATGAAAATGCTCCCACAAATTGCCACTAGATGGTAATACAAGCCCAGAAATGCATTCACTGTGTGCTTTTACAGTTTACAGTTGGGCTGCCTAAGATTATTAAACTTAAGAGCCATTCCGCCGAATGGGTGCCATTTCCGTTCCCAGGAAATTACATGTATAAATGTGCATTAAAATAATAATAGTAAAATGCATTTTCTTTTTCAGCTAACTGTCCTGCACAATGATGTACTCCCAAATTTAAGGTATGTGCTGGGAAGATTAATAAAACCTACCTTGAAAACTGTAAAAGTAGCATTTTTCACTTGTCCTCATTGTATAACATTACACTTTGGAATAAAATATAATTAATAAAATCCTAAATTTATGTTACTTTTTTAGCATTTTTATCTATTTCTATATTTCATCTGTTTTTCAAAAATGTTTTTTTCTAAATTAATCAGTATTTTTTTTTTGGTAAAAATGCACATTTTAGTCGTGTCCCTAGGTTTTCACTCAGTCCTGTTACCCTAACACATTACCCAATATGATTCATTTGGAACATTCCACAAGTCACATGCCCAACAGGAAGTTGCATCAGTTGGATCTTCTGAAGGCCATGGGAAGACCAAAAGTAAGTTCTCTCATTCATTTTTTCTGTGTATTTGATAATATTTTAACTATGACCAAAGAGGTCAATCTTACAATACTGTCCTGTTACTTAAATTATACATAAGTTATCAGTTGCATATTTTAAAAGTAGACATTTTGGGTGAATCAATAGATTGTGCTCAGTATCCTCGTGCTATTAGCAAGGATGTCATGTGGCTATATTTCATGTTTTTGCTAACTCTTTGCTAAAAACTCAGTCCTGTTGCATTCAGTCCTGTTACTGATGCTCAGTCCTGTTACTCATCAGTAACAGGACTGAGTGTCCATTGTTTCAATTATCTATTTGATTGAATATTTGTTGATATTACAGTATTCTCTTGATTTTAAAGTTTTACAACTGAAATTACCTGAGTTGCTGAGCCCTAAGATCAGTTTTAAAACGTGAATAAATGTTTACAGGGCGCAAAACCACCACTTAGTGCTGCAGAAAAGCAGAGGCGCTATCGCACTCGACGTGATGCCGACCCTGAGAGGAGGGAAAGGTATCTTGAGATAGAAAGAGGAAAATACAGGGAGGACTTAGAATCAGGAAGGAAGAAAAGGATAGACCAACTAAGTGAGAGAGAAAAGCACAAACGACGCAAAAAGTGGAGAGAGACATACCATAGGATCAAAGACAGAAAAGAAGCTCAACAGCACCTCATCACCCCTCCTGACAGCCCCCAGCTATCACCAGTGCAAGATGTAGATCCACGACCAAGCACCTCCAGGTTGAATTTATAAAACCGATCATGTATCAAAGAGATTGTGCAAAGAAGGCAATAGCGTATACGTCTGTTTCTGACAATGTAATAACAAGGTTTTGTACAACCGTCAAGTTTGTGATAAAGTAGCTAATAAAAAAGAGAAGTGATTGCATTAAAATATAACTTAACTAAAATCTACAATCAGGTTGTAGAATTTAATCTAACAGTACATTTTGACATCTGCAAAGTGTTATTAGATATTATTAATAAATAATTTATATTATAATATTATTATTATATTATATTAAATTATTATAAAATGTAATTCTATTTTATATTAATATTTGTTTTGTTTTTTTTCTAGGCAATGTGATTAAGGGCGGAGAAGAAGCCGAAAATCACTAAAGAACCTTAAGAAACAAGTTCATCAGCTACAGCACCAACTGAAGAAACAAACCCAGAAAACAGAAAAGTACAAGAAACAAGTCCAGCGCATGAAAAACAAAACTGCATCTCCACGCACAAAAGTAAAAAGACAGCTAAGACAGCTTCCAAAAGGAGGTCTGGCAGACACTACAATCTTACAATAGGCCACACAAGTTTCTTTTCACACAAAACTCACACATACACACTTGCATCTGCACATTCATGCGTTTGTACATGATCCTCTTGTCATTGTTCATTCCTGTTACGCCTTGTTAATTCCTGTTACTTTATTGTTTTTTTCTAAAAAAATAAAAACAACAGAGAATTTTTTCAATTATGTTTGGTCCATCATTTATCCAACTATTGAATAGACTACATCATAATAAATTTAATTAACTTGAGCTTTGGATCTTCTTGATATGATGAATATAGCGTTGGATCTTTTAGAAAAATACAACTTCTGCATATTATGATTGATTTTTAAGGAAAAATATAAATTATTTGAACAAATAACAAATCATTCCATTAAAATAAACACTTTCTTAATGGGAAAATTAAGGAATTACTTGAAATGCTTTGAAATGTGCTTTTTAAATGTAACATGAATTTTGGTAACAGGACTGAAAAAAATGCAACCACCTTTGTATCAAAATCCATCTAAAAATTTAAATAAAGTAACTTAAGATTGACCAATACACAATTTAAAAAGTTAAATATGCGTGTTACTAGATTTAGTTAAAAAAAATAAAAAAATTAAGTATTTAATTTAGTGGACTTGCAACATGGAAATGGCACCCATTCGGTGGAATGACCCTTAAATAACATGAAGTCACACTTTACTTCGCCGTAGCAAATGGGTTGTTTGAGGATACATTAAACAGAGGGATGTTACCACATATCTAATGCAAGCAGAAATTAGCGAACATGTGGCTTAGGTTTCTCTGTTTGTCCTGTACATGATGCAGAACTGACAATAAAGGTTCATCTGACTTACCTTTGACTTTTATAGATAGCAACAAAGAATATTCTGTGTTTTACGTCCTAACAATCTTATAATAAACGTTGCAATGTACACTTTTTTTTTTTTTTTTTTAAACCCTTTTCATTCGGCAAATCGAATAACCCACGTCGAGAGCAGTCTGACCGGTGGGTTATCTATTACCTCTAACATACATGATCCATGTCTGACAGCAGAACCCAGACATTCAGCAGAATAAACAACATAAACTTTATCATTAGCAGCAGCTTTGTGTATTATAAAAGCATGGAGTTGTCACCCAAATAAATTGTGACCTTATTATGTTAGAATGTGATAGTTTATTGTAAAAACGTGAAACGTAACACGTCATAACATGATACTTTTTTTGTAAAAAATGAATGAAAGTAGCCTGAACTGTGTGCAGATGTTGTTGCGACCTATATTGGAGCAAAATACATTTTATGGAAAATATTTTCGTCTAGCAGAAACATTTCGGTTCTTTTTGTCTATGATTAATTGTTCTACTCTGGTTTACTGTTGAACACACAGGAATGTGGGGCAGTTATGAAGAAAGCAGTGCCTCACCTGCCAGCGAGCAGTGAGACGGTGCGTGTGTCTGAGTTGTCACAGAATGTGTGCGCTGCTTTCAGTTAATAACTTGTAGGCCTGCATGTCAGCCTGGACCTGCTCCTCCTCCCTGGCTTCACCCTTCACTTTTGGATAGGAATCCTCCCTTCTCTGTGATTGCATGCCAACTGGTGCGGACAGAAGCTGGATTGGATAACTACGGTGTCGGTTCCTTTCCTCCTCCTGTTGTGATTGAGTGCCATCTCCTGTTAATCAACGTGGATGGCCAGGATGTTGGCCTACCTTGATAAGCTGCCAAGTGACTGAACTCAAGGCAGCTGTGTGTGATTCCAGCACAGCTTGCCACTTTGAGTCTGAACTCAAAGGTTCTTGGTTTGTACAGCTTTCTGTGTGCTTCTGTGGCCTACTTTGTAGCTCTGAGTTAATTGCTAAAGCCTAGGTTTGTTTTTATTATTTATTTTGGCATAGTGCCTTTTGATTCCTGGTTTGTTACTTTTGGGTTTACTAATAGAAACCTGCCGTGGCAGGTTACGCCCGGTTCAGGACACTTTCAGTTAATATTGTTCATTTGTTTGAATGTGTTGATGGTTAGTTTTTGAGCCTTGTAGCCTCTAGCCTGTGTTTTAAACAGGACTCTTTTAGTTTGCCTTGTGTCGGAGCTGATTTATTTTGTTTGTGTACATATCGTGCCCAATTGTGAATAAAATTGGTGTTTTATGTTACATTTTGACTCCGACTTGTGTTATATCCCTTCCTCTCCTAACACTAAGGAGGGGACGTAAAACAGGGTAAATATTACTACACCTCTACTCTTTGTGTAACTCACTGCCAAATTTAAAAAAAAAAACTGAAACTCCAAGGGTTGGAGAGGGAGACATGTATGGCAAGCCGTTTTGACATTTTTTACATTTTTTATCTTAACAGGATATGTATTTCAGATATGTATAATTCAATTATTCCTAGTCATAATGAACATTTCAGATATCTAAAATGACATTCTTACTAGGACAAATGACATCACATTCCCCATTCATGTGTTATTCCGTTTTTACTTCCAGATATCCTAAATGACATTCCTCCTATCTTAAATAAATATTCTGGATATCTGAAACAGAATTCTTACTAGGAAAAACGGAAGTTTCTTATAACCAAGAATCCAATTGTTTCTAGTCATAATTTTCAGGTATCAAAAATTATATCTATTTTCAGATATATAAAACAAACTAACGTAATTACCCGCGCGTGACCCATAATACTTAGCGGCTCACATTACCCCATTTAACACTTTCAGTTTCGTTAACTCAGTTTTCTCTCCGTGGCCATGCTTACTGCAAGTTGTAATGGTGTTAGCAGTCACTGACATGATCACAAGAAAAGGTCATGAAGTAGAACGATCCCTCAGCCAGGGACTTTGTGGTGACAGAGAGCATCGTGAATTGAACATTTCTCATCTACAGAAACTTAGAACGAAATGAAAAACAGTTTGAATGAACTTAGAACTAGGCTGTAAATAATCGCATAACTTGTGTAGACGGAGCATCTTGTCATTTCTTAAGGACTTACGCAGCAACTGCTGCTCTTAGAAGAAGAGTAAAGTATACGTGCTTTCACGTTAGTCACTAAAAGTCTCCAATATCATCAGTAAAAGCTGTTAAATTTGTTGTCATTCCTTTTCTCTTTAAATGGAGTCAATACATGGGTCTGAAAATCACTAAAAAGTTGCTAAGTTATTAGCAGAAGCCGACCGTGTGCATCAGTGTAATCGGTGTGCCAGGAAATTATGCATTGACAAACGTTCCGCGATTGGTCCAAGTTTAATCCGCTTATGGTCCCACGAAGTAAGCATTTTATAGCAAATTTATTTATCTTTAGAAAACTTGCTAAATATGCTTTACTAAAGGAATTTTTTATTGTTTGCCTCAAAGTACTTTTTTATGCTAAACAACCATTGTCAAGAGAAAAGGAATTCATCATTATTCTGTCAAAAAACAAACCAGTTTAAACCAGTTGATGAAACCGTTGCCCCATACACATGAATAGGAAAAGTGATGTCATTTGTCCTAGTAAAAATTCAACTGGATATCTGAAATTATACCATGGTCTGGGTGAATACTCGAATCTGATTGGCTGGAGGGTGTCCATTAAAAAATGATAATGGACACTTATGAAAGAAGTTCTGGTCAAAAAGACTTATTGTTGTAAATTATTGCACTGACTAAACAGTAGTTGGAAACCGTGGCAACAGAAACTCAGATTCTGGGCTGCAGACACACCAAATCATGTTTGTGACGTGCATTGCTGTGAAAGCAGGTGCAGGCTTATTGGGCTCCGTCAGTCCAAGAGAGACGAGAATGGAGCAACATTTTGTCGTCCCGCAATGTCCCAACCAGCAGTGGTCAGGGTCCACAAACGTTAAATCTCCATCCTTCAAACGCCACTAATGCCAGCATCTTTATGAAATGTCACAATCAATGGCAATGTTGCGTTTAATTTTAAATAGGTTGTCGCCTGTCTTTCTGTCTTGATTACCTTACTTACATACTTGATACAGAGTGAATGGTGGATAACATTATAAAAACGATGAAATTATACTTTATGTAACACAACATAACGTTAAGCAATCATCTCCCTTCCCTCCACTGATCAGGTCTAATACAAAAGCTGTGGTCGACCGAGCTGCAGGTTCTGTGTTAGTGCCGGTTAAGAGTCGCCGCTGGAGACATGCCAGATCACGTCTGTGACAGGGCGTCGCTGTGAAAGCAGCCTGCAGGCTTATTGAACGATGTAGGAAACTATCTGTGGACTTTCACTGTTTGAAACAAATTGTTGCATCATCCTCTGGACACACACAAGCTGTAAGAGCTGAACCCGCTCGCTGAAATATTTGTGTCACGTAACATAACTGCGTCCGACCGAGTTGCGGAAACGAAATAGTCCACTCAGCCGCTTCTTGTGAAAAACTTACGATTTTAACGGTAAAAAACAACATTTACGCATTAATAATCTATTTAATATTTTTTTCTTTTGTAAGTGACCATGGTATAAGCGGGATAATGCCCTTCGAAGTGTCCATTATCATAAATTAATGGACTTTGCAGAGACAACCGTCATCCACTTCGAGTCTGACTGTTTACGCCTCTGCGTCGTCCATTAATTTATGATAATGGACACCTCGTCGGGCATTATCCCTTACTTATAATTCAGTACAGGAAGAATGACATTGTAAATATCTGAAATGTTATTTTTGAATAGGAGGAATTAAATTACAGATATCTGCAAAACATATCCAGCCTAGCTGAATAGAATGGAATAGAATAGAATAGAATAGAATAGAATATCTATTAAATGTTAAAAAGGCTTGCCATAATAGGTAGGAAGACCTAGGAAGACCTAGGCAATTATAGAAATATACAACTTAAATGTTTGTATTAGAAATCCCATTGTGAACATCTATAATGACATTTTTACTAGTCAAAATATATTTTTGATATTAGCAATTATTTTGTAGCTATCTTAAAGATTCATTCATTCTGTGTATTACTTAGTCCAATATGGGTTGCAGGTAAGCTGAAGCCTATTCCAGCTATAACTGGTGAGAGGTATGGTACACCATGGACAGTTCACCAGTCCATTGCAGGGCATCTTGAATATATATATATATATATATATATATATATATATATATATATATATATATATATATATATATGTATATATATATATATATATATTAAATGATATCTAAAATGAAAATTATGATGAGAAACAATTGAATTATTGATATCAGAAACTGTTTCAGATCCAGAATGCTTATTTTAGATAGGAGGAATGTAATTTTGGATATCTGGAAGTAAAAATGCAATTCACATGAACGGGAAATGTGATGTCATTTGTCCAGTGCCATTTTAGATATATGAAATCTACATTTTGACTAGGAAGAACTGAATTACATGTATCTGAAATACAAGCTAATATATGTTAAAAATGGCCAACTTTCCTTCTCTTCTCATAAGAAAACGAAGGAAACTTTGAGAATCTCAGAGTTAGAACTCAGAATTAAATCCTTAGAGGACGCTTACCATGTCTCCCCAGAAGAACACATACTAAATGCTATAAGGACAGCTAAACTTGAACTTAATGAAATAATAGATAAAAAAGACGCAATTCTTGGTGCAAAGACTTCGCTTGGAGAACTTTGAGCATGGCAACAAATCTGGAAGGTTCCTGGCTAATCAGTTAAAAACAAACAAGGAGAAAACAACCATCTCCTCTGTCAGAGATCCAGAAGGAAACATGAGCCACGACCCTGACAATATAAATAACACTTTCAAAGATAAAACATTATATACATCACAACTAACTACAACAGATGACAAAATTGATAAATTTCTTAGTAACATCAATCTTCCAAAATTATAACATGAAAATAAAATGGTCTTGGATTCCCCCCTTTCAGTCGGCGAACTCCAAGAAGCTCTCCAGCATATGCCCAACAATAAAGCTCCAGGTCCAGATGGTTACCCAGCAGAATTCTACAAAGAATTCTGGACAATGCTGGCACCCACTTTCTACAATATGATATTAGAAATAAAGGAAAAACAAAAAATACCTTCAAATATGAACCTAGCCAATATTACTCTACTATTAAAACCAGGTAAAGACCCGACACTTCCATCCAGTTACCGTCCAATTTCATAAATAAATGTAGATCTCAAAATAATTAGCAAAGCTTTGGCCGGAAGGGTAGAAAGAATAACTCCTCTAATAATACATCCTGACCTAACAGGCTTTATTAAAGGTAAACATTCCTCTACTAACATGCGTAGATTATTTAACATCGGATTATTCTACTCTACATAATCTGGAATCCACAGTCATTTCTTTAGATGCAGAAAAAGCATTTGACCGAGTAAACTGGAAATTTTTATTTGCAACGTTAAACAAATTCGGGTTTGGGTCATCTTTCATAGTTTGGATAAAAATATTATATAACAACCCAAATGCATGTGTGAAGACCAATGATCAAACATCTCCAAGCTTCTGTTTGCAGGGGAACCAGATAGGGCTGCACGCTTTCTCCATCACTCTTCGCTATTTTTATTGAACCCCTACCTGCTGCCATAAGACAAAATAAAGAGATTAAAGGAATCCATGTCAAAAATATAGAACATAAGATAAGTCTTTATGCTGAATATGTATTACTTTTCCTCCAGAATCCACCGACCCCCAGACAATCACACTTATTAACACATTCTCATCAATATCTGACTACTCTATTAACTGATCTAAGACTATTGTTATGCCAATTAACTGTGACCTACAAAACACACCCAATACTACAATACAGTCTGGAAACATTAGATATCTAGGTGTATGAGGCAAACTCATTTTTTATATTATTTCCCCATTGGTGGTGTTTTCACTTTTTTCTAAGAGGATGTCGTTTAGTTAAGGTTGTTATGGTCAACAGTAAATCAAAAATGTTTAGATTGGACATTAAGTTTAATTTGAGGTGGTTAAATATGTAATGTGAATAAGAAGCAACTAATTTTTCCCTGGTATTTTTGGTACTGTGGCTTTAAGAACGCATCCAGGCTGTGTAATGGTAGAACAGCAAACCATGTTTTTTTTTACTATATTAGCTGTGGAAGCACACGGTTTTTGTTCTGCCCTGAGTGTAGTTTGTGTGTTAATATCACAGTTTTCCACTGAAAATTACTGTCTAATAATTTGCTTCAACAAATAGTGAAGCCTTTATTTTGTGACATGGGAAACAGGAAGTAGGAAGTTAGAGCAGTGGAACTTTTATTTGACACCTTTTATTAAACAGGAAACAGGAAATAGAAAAGGTCCAAGCTGTGAATAGAGCATGGTTGCACCTGTGTGTTTTCCCTTGTGAATCCAAGGCCATCCTTCTGGTTAATCCTTCAGAAAGCAATGGCTGTAAGTACTAGAAGCTGTTTACATGCCTCACAGTTGGTAGAGATGTTTATGTTCGTATTTTGTTAACTTTGTACAGCAGTATAAATAAATTTGTGTAACTTTGAATAATTTCACCACATGCTTCTCTGCTACTCTGTTTATCTAGTTAAAACAGACATTTGTACTTACCTGTTACATGTTGGTTCAAGATGAATATCCATTAAGAATATTCTGTATTTCTTTTCTTTTAGTTTCACTCCGATTCATTGCTGCCACTGTGACCCAATTTGTGAGTGTGTAAAGTGAATAAAGGAGCAAGTGCGCTCGCTATCCTGGCTCATGAAAAGGAGTTTGGCTGGCTGTTTATCTATGTCAACACTTTGGAAGTTTAACACATAGTGCTAACAGTACAATTTTCTTACAGTGTCTTGGTGTTTAGTTTGCTATCCAGACAGTCTTGAACTGGCATATGTTTGTGACGCCTAAGGAATAAACCATTTTGTTGTTTCTTCAAACCAAGACAGAGTGGGACTGGATAATTAAACCGCATGAGAGACACGTGTAAACCACATTTAACAGCTAATATGCTTATGAGGCAGTAACACTAGGCATAAACATTTTCCCCAGGTTATCAGAACTAACAAAGCTAAATTATGTCCAGCTACTTAAAGCAATAGAGGATGATCTCTCACGGTGGAGGCGCTTACCCATATCACTCATGGGGAGGGTTGCCACAGTTAAAATGATGGTTCTATCTAAAGTAAACTACCTGTTTTCAATGATACCCACTAAACCATTCTCCAGCTGGTTTAAGTCACTGGACTCACATATATCTAAATTTTTATGGAAAAACAAGCCATCACGTATCAGTCTAAAAACTTTACAACAGACTAAAGATAGAGGAGGACTGGAGCTACCCAAATTTAGTCATGTTTTCTTAGCTAACTAGCTGCAGTATGTCTCCAAATGGCTTAAACCTAGCAGTCTGGGTAAACCATGGTTAGATGTAGAGCAAGCATTATGTGAGGATCTGGTTATCGCTGTCCTGCCATTCATCAGCTCAACCATCAAAACACATAAGTGTTTTAAAAGCAATATCAGTTCCTCTTTAGTGGCTTGGTGAGAATTTCTAAAAATAACCAAATCCTCACTTTTTCCATGTAAGTTTACACCCCTCTGAAACAACCCTGACATCCTGCAAAACAAAAAGCTTATCAGTTTTACTCAATGGAAAAATTAAGGAATAAAACAGAACATATAATAGAAAATGGAAACTTCTTCTCATTTAATATTCTCACTTCACAATATGGAATCAGTAGCAAAAAATTTTTAGAATATCACCAGCTTAAATCTATTATATGTAGAAAAATATACCATTAATCAATTAAACTTACAGCTACCTATTAGGGTGGCAAAATTCATTAACCTCAATGCCCCAAAGCTATTATCAAAAACATATAGACTATTATCTAAACTAGAAGACTCAATCTGTCTTCCAACTTCAAAATGGGAGGGTGACTTATCCAGTAACTTTAATAAAGATAAATGGTCACAAATATGTTTAAACACCTTTAAAATGACTAAGAATTCAAATATGCAACTAATACAATTCAAAATTCTGCATAGAACTCATTATACAGGACAAAGGATGTTCAGGATGGGTCTGTCACAATCAAACATCTGCACACACTGCAATGAAAACACACCAGATAACTACCTCCATGCCTTGTGGTCCTGCACACCTGTCCGCAGGTTCTGGTTTCAGGTATGTGTGGACATGTCAACATGGTTCAAATGTAATGTTCCTGCAAACCCCGCACTGTGTCTATTAGGTGACTTGGGTGACATTAATATGGCAATTAACTCTGCACACATGATACGCACAGCATTATGCATCCCAAAGAAAACTATCCTTGTGAACTAGAAAACCAAAAACATTCTGTGTATTCAGCAGTTTAGGAATCTCTTAGTTGACCACATCAGTAGTGAGACAATGTCTGCCTCCTTAAAGAACCATTTAGCTGAATCTCATTCCCTCTGGTCCCCTGTGCTTAGCTCCATCACCTAGTGTAGGTGGAGGACTGTGACCTTGTTGCTATGGGGGTTGGAAAATGGTCGGGAGTGACTGGTGGTTGCAGGTTCTTTGTGGTTTCCCGTGGTGCGGGGCCGGGCTGCTTTGCGTTGGGGGTGGCTCTGGGTCTGGCCCTGTCAGGGGCTGTGGGGGCCAGCGGTTGAAGTCGCCTCGTGGTGGGGGTGAGGCCACTGGTGACGCCTGGGTCGGTGGGCGTTGGCCCTGGGCCGGGTGGCCGGGCTATACCAGGGCGGACTGGGCAGGGGTTCTGGGTTCTGGTGCCTGGGGGTGGTCCTCCTCCCTTCTGGGTGGTGGGGTCCGTATGTGCCGGGGGTCTGGGCCTGCTTGGATGTGCTGCCATGGTGTGGGTTGGTGCATGCCCTGGGCCAGGGTATGGCCCGGGCATTCGGGGGATTATAGGGCGAGGTGCTGGGGTGTGAGACAGGGATGCTTGTATGTTGTGTGTGTGTCTATGCTTTGGATGATGTTTGTGTGGGTGTGGGGTTATGTTTGTGTGCGTGCGTATGCATGTGCTAGGATGAGTGGAAGTGTGTCTGGGGAGTGTGAGTGGGAGGGTTGTATGCTGTGTGAGTGTTTATATTGTGTGGGTGGGGCTGAGGAGGCATGTATGTGTTAGGATGAGCGGGAGTGTGCAAGGAAATTGTGGGGTTGGAGTCATCTTCGTGGTGGGCTAGCTTGGGTTAGTGCTCCAGGGGCTGCTACTGAGGGCCCGGGTCTCTGGGCTGCCCTGATCTGCCTCTGACCTCCGTAGAGGCGTGTTCGCATTTGCACGATCTCACTCACCACTCTTCATCACTGATCAATCCTTATTCCTCGTGCTCTGCATGCTGACACAATCACTGAGTTGTCCAGTGGGTTTTTATACTAAGAGAAAATTATTTTTTTTATTTTTCCTGTGAGTTAGTATCTGGTCGTTGTTATGCTACTTTAATGATTTGTCTTTTTGATTTGGTTATTATTTAAAAACTCCTAATGACTAGCAGCTCTGGGGTTTTTTTGTGTGTGTATGTGTGTTTCTGTTTTTGTAAAAGTTGTAGGAAATTTTCTGGTGTGTTCACGTACAGGTGTAACAGTTTGTTGTCTGGTGATGGTGTGGATTGAAGGGTCGTTTTCTTCTGTCTGTGATGTCTTTGTCTCCTTTCTTCTTTCCCTTTTGCTCTTTTTGCTATTTTCCATCTTTTTCTGTCCCCTCCGGTCAGGTCCCGCAAGATTACATAGATTCCGTGATTCAAAGTAAATAAATAAATGAATCAGATTATCAAGAGGAGCCTTACCCATAGGCCTCCCCTTGGCAGAGCAAATTTGATCAGCATGATGCAGCAACCAGATTATCATTTTGCTTGCTATGATGCTGGACAGGACGAGTTTAAAGAAAAAAGAAAATGGCCAACTAAAATTTGTGGAGACCTGAAATTTGGCTCTTACTAGTACTTTTGTAATTATAGATATCTTGAAATTCAGTTTCTGTAAGCAAAAATGTGACTGAGGATATTTTTAATTAGAATTCTGACTAATAAGAATGTACTTTTGACAATGAAGAATCTAATGTGGAAATCTATCAAATGGAACAACAAGAAGAGTGCACTTTGAATAAATGTCAAAACAGCTTGCCATAGTTGCCACTGCTACACTGCTCCTCTCAGTGCTGTGGCTCTGAGAGGAGTTGCCTGGTAATGACATCACATCACCTACCGCTCGGAATTACGAGTAAACTCAAACTTTTAGAAAACTTTTGATAACTTTTAAAGACAAATGCCTTCTGAACATCCTGAATAATTTTGGTGACGCTACAATAATATCTCTAGGAGGAGATTTTAAACGAATTGAGTAAAATGCCAAAATGACGACTTTGACCCAAAATGGCAGACTTACTGTTTTTGGCCACTGCTCCAAGAGTATTTGCAGCAGCAGTTTGAGAAAATAAAGTTATATCTTGAAGATTATATATTTTCTACTTATTGCTGAAACTTTAGCAGAAAGCAGAATGTTTGAATGACTAACAGGAGAATCCCACGAAAACAATATAAGATTGTTCCTGCCTCTTATGAGTTTCACTTTAAATATTTACGTATTATTTATTTAGTCCTATTTATCTGACGTGTTTTGGGGCCAAAACGAAAGATGATGGAGAAGATGACACATTAAAAAAGAAAAGACTACTTAGGTCTAACAGGGAGATATTTTCTAACTTACCTGTATCTTGTTCTGTGACTGACAGCAGACTGTAGCATCCAGTCCAAAAAAGCAGCTTAAACATCCTCATTTCTAACCACTAAAAGAGCAGATTTCATCCGCTGTTCAACTAAGAAATGCAGTCCATCAGTTTTCACACCGTCTGGCACCTACCACAGTGTAGGTACATGGTATGTTTCACTTCCTCTTCCTCTTTCTCTCTCATTCTCTCTCTCTTTTTTTTAACCTATCTTTTTAATATCATTGTCACTAGTTTAGAAAAGTAAAAATTTTTACCACCATTGAAATTTTGCAATGGGAAATCTGATGGAACACATGACACATATACACACACATAATTATACACAAGGCAAGAATAGAATGAGTCGAATAAAAACAAAATAAGGTAGAAAGAATAGTAAAAGCTGCACTTGAAGTTATGGATGGGTTACTGATGAATGATGGATGTTGTTGCTGCAGCAGGATGTTCCCAAAGTCTCCACATTCAAAAGAGTTTTTTTCTCACCAGCACAGTAAGTAAAAATAAATTTTATTTCAGGTTTAATCTGTAAAGGTTCTTTCAGGTGTTCTTACTTCTTGCCCACTTGCAGTATCTGTAAATACAGAAGATGAGTATGATGTCCAAGATATGAAAGGAGGAGGAGGAGGAGTGGTGTAAGTAATGTTTTGTTAATAGGTTAAAAGGGTAATAATCAGGACTATTAATTAAAACCTACCAAATAAAAATAGAAAAATTAGAATACAATAAGAAAACCTTTATTAGTGGGAAAATTGCTTTGTTGTAACAGTACAGGTGCAGTAAGCAGAAGCATGCAGGTGAATTTAAAAAACGTAAACACCCACACAATAAATAATATGTACAGTATCTGGTCTGACTGGGTGACTATGTACAGTATATAAATAAGTACATAAATATGTAAGGCAAGGCAAGGCAGTTTATTTGTATAGCACATTTCATGTACAGTACAGTGGATTGGAATCCAAGCAGAACTGGTAACATTACACTTCTTCCAACTGTAATACTCCTAGTTAACTTGATGTTTAATTATAACTTTCTTTTGTAATGTCTTGCAGGTCAGCCTGCTATTGTTTTTGTTTATTAGATATTTCTCATTACTTTTAGATTTTTGGGCTTCTCTCCCCCCCTCCTGTATTCTAGAACTAACTGTGGTGCTGCCTCTGGAGGTTTAGTTAAAAAAATTTAATTAATTGTGAACCACTGCTGGGGATCTGGTTGGATGGATGGATCAGTCTGTCTTTGAAGCTGCTCTCCAGAGCAGACGGGGTGTCCTGCACGGGATGGGACTTGTGGTCCAACATGGATGGCAGTTTTGCCAGGCCCCCTTTGTCACCTACCTCCTACACTGAGTCCCGTGAACAGCCCAGGACAAAGCTGGATTTCCGGATGACTTCGTCCACCTTCTTTCTCACCTTGTGTGCTGCTGCTGCAGCAGACTACACCATACAGGGTGGCTGAAGCCACCACAGAGTCATAGAAGGTCCTCAGGAGTGTCCCCTTCACTCCTAAAGTCTGCATTTTCCTCAGAAGATAGACCTGCTCTAACCATTCCTCATCAGTGCGTCCATGTTGTGAGTCCAGGCCAGGTATTTATGAGAGTCCACCCTCTCAATGTCCATTCCCTGGACTATTAACAGTGAGAGGACAGCAGACCGGCATCTGCGAAAATCCACCACCATCTCCTTGGTTTTCCCTGCATTGATTAGGAGGTGGTTTCGCTGACAACAGTCTACAAAGTTCTCCGGTCCACTTTTAAATGTGGGTTAAAATAAATTTAGATGGGTATAAAATGAGATAACTGGTAGGTTTTGCCAGTGATGAGTGATGCTTATTATTTTGTATATTTCTCTTGGCAGTGTTACTACATTTCCATTGAACACTCTTCCATGATATATCATCCATCTACGAACTGTGTGCTTATGATGCGTTCTAGTTGTCCTCAGAATTACGAGGAACACAGACTATATTTACTTCCTTGCTCCCCAGCCAGCTCGCTCTGTGATTGGCTACATGCCATACCACGTCACCATGCACGAGTCTTCGGCGTTCTTTAGAAATCGGCACTGAAATATTAAACATGTTAAATGTTCCCAATTGTTGGCTACGACCCGTTTAAGAGCGGGTTATCGGGACAAATCGGCACATAACACACCACAGACCAAATGATGATTGGACAGGGAAATCTCACGATAATCGGGTGTTTGCCATCCGAGGTCTGGAAGAGGCAAAATCGGGATTAAAAACAGCCCAAAAATCGTTGTGTGACAGGAGGCACCCGGTGTGGTCTTCTGCTGCTGTAGCCCATCATTTTCCTCTGACCTCTGACATCAACCACACATTCTGGTCCAGACAACTGCGGCTCACTGGATATTTCTCTTCTTCACACCATTCTCTGGAAACCCTAGAGATGGTTGTGTGTGAAAAACCTAGTAAATAAGAAGTGCTAACAACAGCAACAGCCTATCCTGAACACAGGAAAACCTGGAAAATATATTTATACGCTAAAGGAGAAAATTACAAGCAAGGGGCAAGTGTTACAAGAACAGGAAGTAAAGAAATAATAATTACTTACAGATCAAGAGGCAGAGGGATGTGGTCACCATGCTGCTGTTTTGCTGTCTTCCCTTAAGTTAAAGCAGACAAACCACACCATCTAACACAGGAAATCACCACAAGCAGCCGAGTGTAACAAAAAAAAAGAAAAAAAAAAGTTTTAATACTTTTAATGAAATTAAAACTTTTAATAAACTCATGCTGCTTCTTATGTCAAACAACTACTTTATAGGTTTGATTAAAAACAAGTTCAGTCTTTTATTATCCAGATCTTTTTTTCAGTTTGTGCTGAAAACCACAGAATCAAACTCAGCATGAAGATGCCATTGTCTGACTTTAGAGACACAGGAAATGAAGCAACCACATACAGACACAATGACCTTGTTTTCACATGAAGGATGTGCATGGCTTGTCTCTGTATTCTCACCAAGTTCAGGTTGTTTAAAAGATTTCTGCATCCGCCAATAACATAGAGCTGAATGAATCATTGCTACGTCCACTCAATATGTTTTTTATAAACCTATTTTTCCTACAAAGTTAAAAAAAACCCTCAGACACTGTCACACTGACATCATATCAGCTGGTGTGGAACAGTTCTCGTACTAAGAGGCCGTACAGTAAAGGGGTATTTGTGAAGACATGACTTGAGCATGTACACAGACTTTTATTTATACCAAAATGTTTCCTTTCAATGTGACATCATTAGTTTTTGGTACTTTTTCACCAATACCAACACCAATATTGATATCGATAAATACTTCTTGCCCTTTAAAGTAAAATATAGATTGTACAGTGTGCATTGAGCTCTGTATTGTAAGGGCAGTATGAAACATATATAAAACTCAAGAATATAAATACTTTAAAGAAAAGCTTTTAAAAACAATAAGAAAATATACTAATGAGTAAATGAAACCAAAATGAGATAAACATAAATCTTTTTTTTTATTTTAAAATAGTTTTAATTAATTTAGGATTACTCACATTTATAAAAAAAATACAATATGTAAAAGTAATATAAATATAATATAACATAACACAAAATAACCTGAATTAAACCAGTTAAATATCAGAATAAAACATCACTAACAGCAGCATCATGCCATAAAGACATTTGATAGGCTGCCATGATAATGTGACACAGGAGGAATACACTGTAGCTTCACAGCTATTTTATTGTCTAAAACCCTCAAAAGTGAAAATAAATGTCATATTTTGTATCAGCAGAGTGAAATCTCTATATTTAAAATAAGTATTGTTTCCTATATTTTGAGCAGCTGATATTACAGCATCAACTCTAGAGCACTGATCCGCCCACCTTTTTAGTTTAGTGAAAAGTTAGTTTCACTTCCTGTTTTATTTTGTTAAGATATAATTTAATACAATAAGTGAAATGATCGTGGATCATTGGATCACTTTCAGGAAATAACTTTTGTATTTTATATTTATATATTTTGGTGTCGGCCTACTTAAAAGTATGAATGTGGCTTGAATGAACAGACTGGCCTGTGTTCCACTGCTTCCTGGTGTACTACTACAGGATGTCCCATCTCCTGCAGCTGTATTCAAATACAAAGTTGATCCATGCTGTCAATTAGGCTACTGCATTTGGTCATTTCTGTCATCCTACCACATAATTGCATTCTTCCAATAAATGGTATCTGACATTCTACCACTACCACCACTGCTATTATCACTAATAGGCAGCTCCAAGGCTGAATACTAATAGAGGTAATTATTATTATATTATTATAATGAATGTAAAACCACAGCTAAACCTACACATGCTGGCGAAAACAGAGTTTGTGTACCTGAAACATTCTAACAGCACCACTAAATTTATCGTTACAATACCTTTTTGACAGCTCAGGAAATTTTATTAAAGGATGCTTTAATAAATATAGTCAAGCCATTTATCATAGATAAACTTTGTTTATAAACATTCTTCATTGCCTGACCCCTGCTACTGTATGGTAAAAAATCATTACAAAAGCATACTTTTTCCAGATACTGGTGATTATACACTTACATCCATATACGTTATATGAAGTTACATTAGCTAGCCAAATGATTAGCAAGCTAACAAAGTAACAGTCGATAGTAGCTAGCAGCAATGAAATTTTATTCTGTAATAGAAAATACTATTTAACATTTGACAGCTTAATGAATAAGATGGTTTACCAATATAGTGGGCTTTCTTTTATTTTTTCTTTTCTCTGTTTGCCTCCTTGTGCACCAGAGGACACTAGGGGGCGCCCCCAGCACATTTGTCACCAAAGTGAACAAACTGCAACAAGTTGAGGGCCAGACTGGTTCAATGTTTGTCAAAACATTTTTTAAGGCAAGGCAGTTTATTTGTATAGCACATTTCATGTACTGGACAATTCAAAGTGCTTTACATAAAACAAAGGCATTACAGATATTTAGAAATAGTAAAAGGCATCAACATATAATCACAATAAAATAATAAATTACATTAAAATGATTAAAAGCAAGATAAGTGAAGTGTGCAGCTCTGTCAGGCTGCTAGAAAACGAGCGAGGTATGCACTCACGGCCATGACTGACACGCTAACGTGCTGGCAGTGCATTGTGGGACTTATTATAATGGTGCGTGCGTTCTAGCAGCAGGCCAGCTCTGATCATATATATATATATATATATATATATATATATATATATATAATCATGTGGGCCAAAAATAATTCAGTCATGAGCCGGATGTGGCCCGCAGGGCTTGAGTTTGACACATATGCCCTAGGCCATCGATTATAGTGATTGCTATAGGTCACCTATACTATACTTTTGGAGAAATTTACTGTCAAATCCTTATAGATTACAAAAAGAAGCATTTTCGTTTTATTTTGAAGTACAGTAAAATCATTTTCTTCCATATGCAGTCCACTAAACCTGTACTAATAGATATACTATACTATATATTCCTATACTATATACAGAAGTTATATTTTATCGTTATTTTATTTTTAGTTTAGTTTGTTTTATTCATGATTGTATATTTTATTCTAATTACACGAGGCTATTTTAGGACCCAGGAGAAACAACAGTTTGGGTGGGAAATGCTTTTATATTTTGTATATTTTTAATTCTTTATTATAATACATTTGGCAGTAAAATAATGGCTGTTGTACATGTGTTTCAAATGATATGTCACGGGCATATTTTGTAGCTGGGCTTATCTTTGTTTCTGTTGCCCTGAATTAACCCTGATGCCTTTTTATCCCTCAGCCACACATTGACAGGTTAGTACGGGCAGAGTTCGGCGGAGGCAACCATGAATGACAATTGTATCCATTGTCTTTCAACATTTAATATTTTTCATTTAGCATGTGGAGATTATGGTAGCTCATCGCCAAGGATATGTATATTTATCACTACCATTTATCGTAGTTTCAAAGTTACTGACATAGCAAAACAAAGACGTTGGGTTAAACATTTGCAAATACCTCAATTTAGTATAGCATGTTATTGTTGTAATGTTTTTCAAACAGAATTAAATCTGTGTTTTTTTTCTATCTTTATCTCATTCCTCTGATTTAGGTTATTGAGGGCCTCTTTCACCTTTCTGCAGTTTTACATCCTTAATCATTACACAGCAGGTGTAATACTGAGTAAAACGTACTGAGCTCAGTCTACACGGCCTCTCCAAGGTAAAGTGTGTTTTCATGCATTTTACCTCTACACACCTTGTATAAGAGAAAATATTTAGACAGTGAAATTTCTGACTACATGTATAGTTTGTGTTGAGTACTTTTTATTTTCTATGTTATGATGAAAATGATCCGCCATGATTTTAACTCTAAATTTTTTTTTTAATTTTGATTCGTGTGTTGGTGTAGGTGAGGGCGATGATGGAAGCCTTCCCTGCTTTACTGGTTATGACCTTTGAGACATCTGGAAAGAAGATGGCTGATGAGAGGAGAAGGCTTGGACTTTCCATACTCAATCAGGTTTCACAGTCACTGTTAATATTCTTTACATCTGGTAAACCAGATCACCAGAGTTGGTACAGATTCTAAAAAGCTAAAAAAGAACAGCAGTTTCTCGTCATGCTGTACAGATACCATCTATTGCAAGAAAGCAGTGTGGAGGAGATGAATGGAGATTAAACAGGCAGCGGTTTGAATATGTTTTATTGAAGAAAGAAGCCTATAGAGCAGTCATACTCATTGCACGGCTCGGGAGCCACATTCGGCTCGTCATGCTTTGATTGGCAGCTCCTCCAAAAATTCAACAAAACCTGTGTAGCTGAAGTGCTGCTGCAGAGATGGGTCACTAGTGGTTGTTGCTCTGAGTTTTGGGAAGTGGATGAGTTCTCTGTCAGGGATCCACAGAGCAGTTATTTTGTTTTGGAATGCTCTGATTACCTTCACCATGTCACTGGGAAGCTTGTCTCTCCCTTGGAGCTGCAAGTTGAGAGTGTTCAGGTGACAGGTGATGTCTGTAAGGAGGGCCAGCTGCACGATCCAATCTGGGTCTTTCTACTCTGGCTGGTGTTTCCCCTTGCTGTCCAAGAAAGTGCAAATTTCAGGAAGGAGGCTTAGAAATTGCTCCAGCACCTTTCCACGGGACAACCATCTTACTTCACTGTGCATCATTAAATCTCTGTACTATGTGTCATAGTCTTCAATTAACTGCCTGGAGAGGAGTTATTTCATGGATATTAGGGATGAAATTAGTGGTCCAGTTATTTGGGTGTGGGATCTGAATGCTCATGGTGAGTTGTGGGGGAGTAGGCTGACTGACGGGAATGGTCGAATGGTGCAGGATTAATGGATTTATATAACTTAGTTGTTTTAAATGATGGGTGGCCTACAAAGTTTGGGGTAGGTCAGATGTGCTCATCCTCCATTGATATTAGCCTCGTCGGAGCTTGCCTTGGTTGGGAGTTGGGATGTGCTGGAGCGTAGCACAATGGGAAGTGATCATGATTATCAGTGATTTAATTAACAGAGGGGGAACTTTTTGGAGTACAGGGGAGCTGTTTACAGGGAGCTGTGTACTATAGACAGTAATTTGGGTGTGGATCAATGGAATGAGTCCCTTGCTGCTGCCATATGGTTGGCTGCAGTTAGGGTTATTCCCAAGAAGAATGTCTGTAGAAGAAGTGTAATAGTTCCCTGGTGGAACGAGGATTGTAATGAGGCTGTCCGGGCTAGGAAAAGAGCTTTTAGGAAATTCAGGAAGTATCCTACGGACCACTGTATTACTGAATACAGGATATTGGGAGCTAAAGCTAGACGTATCATTAAAGAAGCAAAGAAGCTAGGGTGGAGGTCTTATTGTGAAAAACACCTGCTAGAGTTCTCTGGAATTTGGTACATAAAATGACTGGAAAACAAAAACAGATGTTAGTTCTTGTCCTTCAGTGTGAAACTGGACAAGCGGTGAGTAAACGAGATAAGGCCAGTGTGTTGGTGAGACAGTTTCAGAAGGTGCCTTGCTCTAGTAATTCAACTGTGGAAAGTAGGAGGAGAAAAGAGGAAATTGTGGCACAGAACCTGGTTAAGCAGGAATTCAGTGTGGATACCTCAGGTTTGATTGTTTTCATCTTTCTGGATGAACTAAAAAGAACAATAAGGCAGGGGAAAAATACCTCCCCAGGAACGGATAGGTTACGATGTCAGCTGTTCAAACAAGCAGGGCAAATCTTGTTGGTACAACTTTTGCAATGTGTAACACGGCGTGGACAGATGGCTGTCTACCAGTCAGACAGTCCTATGCCATCCAGTCAATCACCATTATGTTGTCCTCCATTCCGTTTTGTTTTCAACTAATTGTTTTTAACAATTTTAATGTTCTTAGTACAGTGTCCTTGGGTGTTTTGAAAGGTGCTTTTAAATAAAATGTATAATTTTTATTACCAAAAAAATGGAAGCATACCACTATTATCCCGATTGTTAAACTGGGGAAAAAGGCTAGCGATCCGGGTTCTTATAGGCCAATAGCCCTGACTTCAGTTATGTGTAAAATAATGGAGCACATGGTTACTCACAGGTTAGTTCAGCACTTGGAGAAGAGTGGGTATTTTGTGCCTTACCAAAGTGGATTTAGGGATTTAGGCAAGGTCGATCGACTATGGATGCTGTCTTGATGACATGCTATGGAGGGATGGGCTGTTGATTGTACTGTGTGATGCTGGGATTTGTGGGAGAATGTTTAATTGGATCAAGGACTTTTTGAGTAATAGGACAATACAAGTGAGGGTGGCAAAGGTACTCTCTGAGGAGGTAGAGGTTGAAAATGGTACCCCCCAAGGGAGTGTCATTTGCCCTGTTTTGTTTAATGTTCTGATAAATGGTATGTTCAGTGGTGTAGGGACAGGGTAACAAGTCTAAGTTCATGGTGTTTGGGCATAAGTTTGTTTGGGATGTAGGTTTGAAGATTTATGGTGTGGATCTTGAGAGAGTTAAGCAGATCAAATTTCTGGGGATGTGACTAGATGAGAGATTAACTTTTGGAGGCTCACATTGAGAAACTTTGTGTGAAGTGTGGAAGGATTATTAATGTCCTTCGATGTCTAACAGGGTCTGACTGGGGAGCTAGTGCTGAGGTACTGCTGATGATATACAGGGCCAGTATAAGATCTGTCTTAGATTATGGCTGTGCAGCTTATGGGTGGGCTGCTCCGTCTGTGTTAAAAAAAACTAGATGTAATTCAGTCAAAGGCTTTGAGAGTGTGCAGCGGAGCTTTTATTACCACACCAATTTCAGCGCTGGGAAGAACTGGAAGAACTCCCATTGAGCCTTAGAAGGTATCAGTTAGGTTTGCAGTATCTCATGAAAAGCAGAGGACGGGATGAGACCAATCCGGTTAAATCTCTGTGGAGTCAGCACTGGGAGTTCCTGGGTACTGCTAAGAAAGCCCATACAAACTTTTGAGAGCAGCTGAAGGGTGTTGCTAAGGAAGCAGGTGTTGGTGATCTGGATGTGTGTCCTCCGGTTTGCTGGTCCACTGTTCCATCATGGCTGGGACCAGTTCACGTTGTTGATTTGCATCTACTCCACAGCGACAGGAGAGTTACTTCAAGGGATGTGGTAGAACTGATTCAATCACAGCTGGAGCGATGCTGGAAGGGGCACTTACAGATTTTTACAGATGGATCGAAGGATCCAGTAAGTAATAGAATGGCTTTTAGATTTTTTATACCTGGAAAAGGGGATGGAAAGGGGGTTAGACTCCCTGATTGTATGTCTGAGTTTACAGTAGAGTTGATCACGCTTTTAAGGGCAGTGTGGTGGGTTGAGGAACTTCGACAGTGTCAATCTGTAGTGACAGTGTCAATCTGTGCAATTCAGGAACAAAACTTTAAGACCAGATCTGACATACTTTTGGAAATTTGCCAATCACTGTACAGAGTGAACTGAGCAGGGTGTGAGGTGGGGTTTCTGTGGGTACTGGCGCATGTGGGGATAACTAGGAATGAACGCGCTGATCGTTTGGTGAAAGAAGCACTGGGAGATGTAAGTGTAGGATTTTCTTTAAAATATGGGTCCTCAGAGTGTAAGTCACTTCTCACTAGGTTTCTGTGTGAGAAATGGCAAAGGTTGTGAGAGAAGGAAGGAAAAGGCAGAGCTTTTTTTGCAGTGCAGATGAAACCGAGGACCACTAAAAGCTGGGTTATTGACAAGCAGAGAGATTCAGTAGTCCTGACTAGGTTGAGACTTGGTCACTGTGGACTTAGGAGTGGGCTGGCCTTAATAGGTAAGCATCCAGATGGTAACTGTGTCTTTGGCTGTGCAGAAACAGTTAAACATGTTCTTATGGATTGCAAAAAGTATACCTGGCAAAAGGTGGAGAATGTTTAGAGAGCTGTGAGCACTTGGCATGACAGTTTTTAGTGTACAGTCATTGCTGCAACTGGATGGTTGGGATAAACTCAAAAAAGTGGTGGATTTTTTGCCTTGGACTACTATTTATAAGCGGATCTATGCTGTGGATGTGTCTGTATGTACTTGGATAGTTTTTTTTTTTTTTTTTTTTTTTTTGTGGCAGCTCTGACCAGTGGATGGCAGCAATATGCCATAGTCGCGTCTAGTCTGCCTAATCCAATGAAAAAGAAGAAGAATAATATTCTCTGTCAGACCTTGATGTTAGCACCTACAAGGACTTGCCCTCTCTCCCTTCCCGGCTCCATGGTTCCAGGATATTCTGTCTACTCCAAAGTACCGTAAGACTATTCCTCCTGGTTTCCGTGTTTAAATAAAGTCTGTTTAATCCATCTCCTGCCTCCAAGGGGTCCATACGTAACAGTAAATCTTTGAACATGTCCATATTTAATTATTTATAAATACAGATGTTAGATTTATATTAGGGTATTATTTTAGTATTAATATCATATAGATTATAATTGTAACAAAAATGTAAATAATAAATTTGTGTTTGAAATAGATAATTATAATTTAAAATGTGTGTATGTGTGATTATTGCAAAACCCAAGTAAATGTAAGTAAATTATAAAACACTAATGCTGGTACATGTGCTAATAATGCCATGATTTAAAAGGAAAAAAAAACATTTCAATGTTACATGTTTGATTTAGACAAAAATTACTCTTATCGCTTTACCATTAAAAATCTGGAAAACTACAAACTCAAAGTGTTTCATATTATTTGTGCAAGTAGCTGATAAATTAATAAGTCCAGAAAAACAAGTTTCATGGATGACTTATGGAAGAAAAATATTTTTTTTCCACTACAAAGTTAGTCAAAATTAGATGAAAATGCAAAGTATTACTATCTGTAAGGGAGTTTGGTAATGGATTACCGGAAAGCTACACATTAGAAGTGTTTCATAATAATATATTATCAGTATTAAGTCTAGCAGTACAGGTTTTGTGGACTATTTATTAAAGAAATGTTTTAATGTACATTAGAATTAGATGAAAATGCTTCTTTTGCTATCTGTAAGGATTTTAACACTGAATTACTCCAAAAGTTGACAGTAAAAGTACTTCACAGTGTTTATGCAAGTAGTCAATGAAGTATTGAGTACAGTAGTATAGGTTTTATAAACTACTTATGGAACTTATGGAAGCATTGTTGTCTAACTTCAAAGTTGGACAACAATGCTTCTTTTAGCTAGCTGTAAAGAACTTTGACAGTGAATTACTCCAAAACTGCAAAGTAAAAGTGTTTCATATTAGTTGTGTAAGATATTTGAACGCCTTGTTAGTTTTAAATATTTTAAATAATTTAAACATGGACCCTTGAACCAGTCAAAGAAGAATTTCTGTCACCACTTGGGACAGACAATAAACATCTGTCTGTCTGTCTGATATAAAAGATACTAAATCCAGCAGAACAGGTTTTGTAAACTATTTATTGAAGAAACTTTGCTCATTATCTAAATAGAAGGAATTTTGGCATTGAAATACTCAAAAACTACACAGTAAAAGTAGTTAATGGTATTTGTGCCAGTAATATATGAAGTACTAAGTCCAGTAACACATATTAGTGCAAACTGCAGAACCTTGTGCACAACCTGCAAATGTGTCACTGGCTAAAAATAAATAGTTCATTCCTCAAAAGCAAAAATTTATGTCAATGAAACTGTCAAAGCCATCACAATGAAAACTCTTATCACCACAAACTAGGTACTCAAATGACTTAGTTATATTTTCATTATGACAGTCTAATCTCTTAAGTGTTTTTAATTACAAAAAACGTGCTGAAAATGTCCAAGACAGCACTACACACTAGATGTACAGCCATTTGAAAACTATAGTAAAGTTACGCATTTCTGTTGTTAGTATAACTAAATACATGACACAGAATACCTTTTTCACATTTTCACTTCACACAGTGTTTGCCATCTTACTGTAATTTGTTCACAGCATCATGCAAAAAAGCTCTTCAGTCATTTATATACAACAAACTTACAGTAAAGTAAGTATTAACTTGGTAGAGTGGTGCACGACTGTAAACAATATACTAACAATACAAACATGTACAGTACATTATATGTAAATACAGTACATATTAACCTATGTTACTGAACATGCTAAATCACTCCTGTGCATCAAGACTTTCTTGTCTGTCTGGTCCAATATTTTCATCGCCGTCCCCATTAGATACCAAAACCAACTCTATTGAATTTAGTAAAAGCTAAAGGTCAGCTGAGAGAAATTATTCAATTTAGGAGACATTTTCAGAAAAAAAAATAGTTATAAAATTTGCTTGACAGATTTTGACAACCAGTTTAACAATTCTGTATGTAATGACTCAAGCAATGAAATGAGGACTATTAATTTCATATGGAATGACTATTCAGCGTTCACAAGTATAGTTAATTTTGACTGACATGACATTAACAAATGATAATGTTATAAAACAGCAGAAAGTTGTATGAAAGCAATTGATGCATGTCCAAAAGCATTTGCAGTTTGTTGGAACTGCTACTATGATGTGCACAAATGACTAAATGTTGTGGAGGTTGAACTAACTGTTGTGCAAATGTAAATAGTGATGAGAGAAATGCACCAAAGTGACTGAGAAAAACTGTAACATCAGTGTTAATGCGCCACTCACAGCAGAAAATTTAAACATTTTCATTTCACTAGTTTACTTTATGGTTCCTCAGAGTAAATTACACTTTAAGTTGCTTACATTATCATGTCTGCAGGTCACTAACTGCACTTGAAGGGAGCAAAGTTGAAACTCACATCCTCACTCAGAGGGACATGATGTGTTGAGGTGTGACCAGTTACAGCTGCTGGATTTTGGCAAACTGTGGTTTTATGGATGAAGAGACCTGCAGTGACGTTTGAAGGAAGGTTTAATGTGTTGATAAAACGCTGGAAGCTTCAGATGCAGCAGCACAGCGACACCTGCTAGTTTCCAGCACTTACAGCAGCTCTTCATCACTGATGCTGAAGCATTTCAACACCTTACCAAATTTCATCATTTTCAATGTAAAAGTTTTCATCCTAAAGTATAAAATACTTTAGTCCAGACACAGTTAATGTAAATGTATTCATTTAGATATAAAAACTGTTTAATTGCCATATTTTTCATTCCTGACGTGATTAAATCAAACTGACATGATGAATTATTAATATTCTTCATTTAACTGCAGTTCTGACGTAACATCTTCAGGTAGGAACTGCAGTAAAATTACTTTTTGATTTGCAATTTTATTAACCCTGTGAGGAAAATCCTAAATCCTCAAAACTTCATTTGTTCAAACCATCAATGAAGAGGCACATGTCCAAATGAAATTAGTTTCAGTGTCTTTATTAACCTGCTATTCAGAAAGAACATGAGCACATTAAGAAAGTGGTGCTACACACACATTTAAAAGAAACTGGAAAAGCAAACAGAAAAATTTAGGGAATATACAATTAATACTGTTTTTAGATCCTTGTACAATCAATCAATCTTGACAAGTGGGGGTGTCAGGATTGGGTATATCACACACACACACACACACACACACACACACATACACACACATATATATATATATATATATATATATATATATATATAGATATATATATATATATGGTGAGGTGATTGGGTAAACTAGAGCAGGGATCCTCAGTCCTGGTCCTGGAGGGCTGCTGACCTGCAGGTTTTAGAAGTTTCCTGCTACAACACACCTGATTCAAATAAATGGATAAAACCTCTGCACAAGTCTGAATCTGAATCAATTGTGTTGCAGAGGGAAACCATCTAAGTCTTGTAGGACGCCGGCCCTCCAGGACCAGGATTGAGGATCCCCACTGTAGGGGGTCCAGCTCTCACACGCTACATAACAGCCAAGACCAAGATCTTCATCACTTCATCTCATGGGGCATGAGGGTAATATAGGCGGGTAGTCCTTCAGTGCAGATGGGGACAGTTTACTGGGGACTGGAACAAGACTGGAGGTCTTCCACAGGAGTATAAAAGAGGTTCTGAGGAACTGGAAACAGCTGACTGGCACAGGTCTTTAGAAGTCTGGGACTGATGGTATCTGGACCAGCAGCTTTGGATTGGTTGAGTCTCTCCAGCTTTTACTATTTTTATCAGAGAATTTAGTTTTGTCACCGATTATTGCTAATCGAGGAAAGAAGGCGGGTGATAAAATATCTATCTAGGTTCTAAGTTCTTGTTCTCACCTATGAGCTGTTGGTAGAAACAAAAAGAACAAGATTTCTGAAATGAGTTTACCTGTCTCTTGCTTAGAGATGAGGTGAATAATAATAATAATAATAATAATAATAACTTTATTTGTATAGCACTTTTCGAAAAAAAAGTTACAAAGTGCTTCACAGCATTTAAGAACACATACACAAAGATAAAACAATAAAACATGAATTCAAAAGAGACAATAAAATTAATTAATAAAAACAAATTCACAATAGGAAAGCCATTCTATAAAAGTAAGTTTTTAATTTAGTTTTAAACGTGCTTACAGTGTTGGCTGCCCTGAGCTCCTCAGGCAGAGAGTTCCAAAGTTTAGGAGCGCTGACTGAGAAGGCCCGGTCTCCTCTAGTGAGGAGACGGGAGGGGGGCACAGTCAGGAGGCTCTGACCTGAGGAGCGCAGGCACCGACCCGGGACATAGGGGGAGAGTATGTCACAAATATAGGTGGGGGCTACACCATGGAGGGCTTTAAAAGTAATTAATTTTTTTTTTTTTTTTTTTTTTTTTTTTTTTCACCTGTCTTGTCCAGCATCGTTGCAAACAGAATGATTGTCTGGCTGCCGTCTGGTGCTGGGCAATTTTACTCTATCAAGCAGGGATTTATACTACATGTATAAAGTCCCTCTTGATGACATGAAAAACTTTATTAAATCAGACTCTTAATGCTGGACTCGACCGGAGGGGACAGAGAGAGAGAGAGAGAAAAGAAAGTAGAGAGAAGAGGGAGGGGAGAGAGAGGGACAGAAAGGGTGTGGGGAGTGCGGGTGGGGACTTGAAACATCATACAGAAGACCATGTAATCCATACTACTTACAACATACAGTCATGGACAAAATTGTTGGTACCCTTCGGTTAATGAAAGAAAATATCACAATGGTCACAGAAATAACTTGAATCTCACAAAAGTAATAATCAATAAAAATTCTATGAAATTTAACCAATGAAAGTCAGGCATTGCTTTTCAACCATGTTTCAACAGAATTATTTAAAAAAATAAACTCATGAAACAGGCCTGGACAAAAATGATGGTACCCTTAACTTAATATTTTGTTGCACAACCTTTTGAGGCAATCACTGCAATCAAACAATTCCTGTAACTGTCAGTGAGACTTCTGCACCTCTCAGCAGGTATTTTGGTCAGAGCAGGTCATTGGTGACTTTTATAGGGGCAGTTTCGGTACTGTGGTGTGAGCGAAAGCCGGATTGAAACTTTTCGAACATATTGTTATTGTTCATGTGCTCGGTCAGCTGGGTGGCAACAGTTTTTTCTAAAAGTTTGGCTAAAAAAGGCTAATTTGATATAGGTCTGAAATTGTTCAGGTCCAGGGGATTAGGTGAGGGTTTTTTTTTAGAATCGGTCTAACTACAGCACTCTTTAGACCAGGGGGGACACAACCAGACGACAATGAACTGTTAATAATAGAGAGGATGAGGGGACCCACGGTGTCGAAGATGCCCCTCAAAGATCTAGTGGGCAGAATGTTTAACTTGCAGGATTTGCATGCTGAATAAGCTCCTTTAAGTTGGATAAAGAAATTTGTTTAAAATGTGTCAGTGAGGATCCAGGTTGGTTCAGGACATCAAAGTTGCCAGGGGCAGGTGGAATGTTATTCCTAATGTTGGCAATTTTATTAACAAAATGAGTGAAAAACTGTTCACATTTTGCAGCAGAAGCATCGATAGGAGGGGTAGGAGAGCAAGTAACTAGGTTTATTGTTTTAAACAATATTCTAAAGTTGTTGCTGTTTGAGATTAACTCTGAGAAATACAATTTGCGTGCTTCATCCACTTCCAATTGGTAGGCAAGCACATGGTGAAGGTGAAGTCACCATGAAGTGATAAAGTCTCTAAGCTGGCCTGGTAACTCCTTAGGATTCCCCTGGTTCTTTTTTCTTTCTTTCTCTCTGTTTTTATCTGAGCTCAAATCTACCCCCTAAAAGAGAAAAAACTTCTTTTGCATTAGGTGGATGAGTAACAGAAAAAAAAATCCAGATGTTTATTCAGTGTCGTCTGGTTTCACTTTGATCGTCGTCCTCCTGTCTGTCTTGTCCCACTTCTAAATCTGTAACACAACACAAAATAATGTATCTTTAAATGAAAATTGCAATTTTTTTATGCAGTATGATTAAAAAAAAGTGTTACACTATCAGTTTTAATTAATTTATAGTTTTACTTTTTGAGCAAAGAAAAACAAAATGAAAATCAGGCTGAAAAGGGAAAAACAATCTAATGTGGAGGGTGAGATCTCTTGTCTAATATTAATTTCAGGATGTAGCGTACAGCTCGGTAAAATAACATTCGTAACTGAAAACATTCTTTACTATACTGCAAACAGAACTACAGCATCAAAGTTGTATTACTCCGTCTCTGTTGTACTCAGTGAGTACTCTGTAGAGCTGCTTCACAAACATCTGGGGAGATCTTTGTCTGCATCACTATCAGTCCCTGGATTCTGGACATTTACAGTACTCATTGTAGACGTGAAGTCCTCAGAAAAGTGTTTAATACAGTCTCAGAGCTCATGTTAATGTTAGTTTGAGCCAGGAGGGTCCACTACTGATTTCATTACAGAGAGGAGGAAGCTCCATCTGAACATCAGCTTCTCAGCTGGTTCTGTGTAAAAAAAACTCATCCAGCCCATTAAGCTGCACCTTATTACTCAATGAATCACTATTCTGAGATTAGAGAAGTTCTTCTATCAGGAGAATATTTTAATCAGATTCCAGATCCATTTTATCAAAAAGAAAACAAGTCATACATTAAAATCCTGTTTCTTTCAATTAATTTATGTATTCATTTATTTATCTTTGGTAGTAGAGAAATAAAACAGAGATATGCCTAAATATTACCATAATCTCTGTAGAACAGCTTCATGCCTGTTTCGTCTCCCTGCAGTAAACAACAAACACAAAGACATGATGGTTCAGTTCTTCTCTAAGGCCTCGTCCACGTTTGCAGGATTATTTTTCTGCATTTGCATCTTTCGTCCACATGTAAACACAGTTTTGCTAAACTGCAAACAAACTTTTCAGAAAACACCGTCCATGGTGAAGATTTTCACATGATCCATCTGTGTGTTTAAGTGTGGACAGAATAACCAACATCTCTGGTTCAGAGTCAGAGCGTCCACCTCCACCTGTGTCTAGTTCACATGGCAACAGCAGACGTAGCAAAGATGGTGCTGGCTGTAATCATGCTAGCACTGTAAATATACTGAAGAACAAAAGCTCCACAAAACCAGATTTAACAGAAATATTTCTTTTTTATTTCTCCTCTGATTGGCCATCATGGCTTCAGAGATGGAGCCAAATCTCCATCTTCTGGTTTGGTTTCTGGTGGAGTTTCAGGTGTTTCTGTGTCTCGATGTGGACAGAGACTTTTATGAAAATAATAGCAGAAGGATGTGTTTTCTATAAAATAAGTGTGTGTGTGTCAGCTTTAGTTGTTGAAAACATTAGACTGAAGCAGCAGAATAAAAGGAGAATAAAATGTGAGTCTGGTCTCAGATCAGTCTGACACACACCAGAAGAAGAAAAACTACTTCCTGTCTAGAAGATGAAGCCACAGCAGATCAAGTTGTTCATGTTAATCTCAGAAACCTGCGTTCAGCTGAGTGATGTGTAGATTTGATCCTATTTTAACACAGAATGAGTTTTTCTAAAAGAGCTGAAGTGGTCGTTATCAGTAAATTATAATTAGGGATTTTCAGAAGATTAAACCAGAGCAGGTTTGCTGTTCACTAATTACACTGCATGTAAACAACATGACGCACATTTTATTTCTTTTTTACTCTTTTATATGTTAAAACCAACAATGACAGAGAGATGAAGGTTCCTTCTCTGTGTCAACAAGCCGTCACTCTCACAGTCGTGGGTCAGATTATTGATTGATTAGTGATTAGATCTTTGAATTTGTGTCCGAGTGTGAAAACAAAGTTTTGTGTTCTGTGATTATTTTACATTTTACTAAATGAAAACTATCAGATTTTTCTAGTTTGTTTTTTCTTTTACTACTATAATACATCTCAATAGTATAACTTCTTGTTAAAAGACTCTTGTGTTGAACTGATCTATTAAAACTTAATCTATAGAAACTAATGAACACATTTAATTCTGTTTAGCTTCATCTGAAAGTGTAGAAGGAAAGAATCTGCTGGAAATGAAAAGGGGAGAAATTTATGACTTACGTTTACAATAAACTAAACCAGCAATGAGAACAAAAACAGCACCGATGATAACACCAATGACCCGTCCTGCAAAACAGAGAAAAAATATTAGAAAACAAGAAATATAAAATACCTTAATTTCAAATTGATAATGTTAATAAAAACAACAATAATATACAAATAAAACTTTAACTCAGAGTAATTATAATCTAATCAATAATATAACTGGAAGTTATTTTAACATTTAACTCACTAAACTTGATTCCTGCTGGTGGAGAGAAAATATATTAAACTGTAAATATTATACTTTTTATTTGTCTGTTAACAGTTTAGAGACGTTAATTACCGATCAGATGAGGTAAAGGTTTAGTCAAATCCAGATCATTGGTTCCTGGTTAAAGATAAAGAATCGATTTATGGAAAGAAGAAACAAAACCAAACACTTTACAAGGAAAACTGAATTAAAGACAAAACATTCAATCACCAAAAACATAAAACAAAGTCAGAACTTAAACAAAGAGACAACCAGAAATAAAACCATAGCAGGTAAAAGTTGCTCAACACAACATTTTTTTTGACCTGGACCGAATTAAAAAGCCATGATGGTTTATAAAAGTTATCATTTCTAATCATCTTACTTGAGTTACACTGATAACATTAAACTATAAAGAACACTGAAAGAACATGAAATTTACAAAAGATGACATTTTTAGTTCATTCTTTCCTTTTCAAACAAAAATCTGAAATTTTTGGTTGGATCTTCATCCTTCGACACTGCAAGAGATAATCAGACTAAATTCTCAGGTCATACATGTACATGTTTACATGTTGCTCCACACAAAGAGGATAAAATGAGAATCATGTTAAATTATTTTTCACTGCAAACATTTTACAAACAAAATGTTTCTAGTTTCCATTTAACGTGTTCATCAGTACTCACCAACTTTCGGAACGATGATTCCCATTTTCACCTGACAGTTGAGATTATGAACATGACAGGTGTAAATTCCTGCATCGTCAACAGTTACGTTACTTAGTTTGAGGGAAATGTTTCCATTTTGGGGTTAGGGTTAAAACCGCTAAAGTCAAAGATGACTGAGCAGCTGCTGCTTCATCAGAAACATGTAAAGTGTGTTTTGTTAGTTATGTAAAAAAATCAAGAAAGAAAACAAAGTTAAGGACTTAAATTTAGTTTCTTTACTAGCAGCAATAAGTATTTCTGTGTAATAAATTATTTAATCAAAACCCCTGAGCCATTAAGCAAAGCAGCTGATGTAAATCCCTATTTTTCAGCTGTACAGAGAGCTCAGCAGCAGCTGTACTTTCTGAGGAAGCCGAGGAAGTTCAGCATGTCACCAAATATCCTCAGAAACTTCTACAGCTGCGTGGTTGAGTCCATCCTGACCAGCTGCATCACCGTGTGGTACGGCAGCTCTACTGTCACAGACCGCAACCGCCTGCAGAGAGTGGTGAAGACTGTGTCCGAGATCACCAGGACTCCGCTGCCCTCTCTGCAGAGCATCTACCAGCAGAGTCCACAGGAGAACTGCCTCCATCATCAAAGACCCCACCCACCCCCAACATGGACTGTTCACTCTCCTCCCCTCAGGCAGGAGATACAGGAGTCTGAAATGCAGGACAACCAGACTCAGAAACTCGTTCTTCCTCTCGGCCATCAGACTCCTTAACAGCTGATAGGAGTCTGTAACAACGGCCTGTACCCTGCACACAGACTTTATATTGTTAACCACAGTAACTGCAATATTGTTTGCTGTTTATGTGTCTTATTACTTATGATAGATTTTGCATCTTACCGTCAACCTCATGACAGTTTTTTTGCACAGCTAATCATTCATTGTTGAATGTGGCACAACAGCTTATACAGCACACTGCACATTTATGTTTTACAGATTATTTACTCAGAGGTTTTTTTGTCCTACCTTTATCTTTATCTTCTGTCTAGTTTTTAAAGCTGTTTTTCTTCTATTTTATAATCTTTTATGACATTCAGTGTGAACGGCAAAGTAAGAATTTCATTGTTCAGGGAAACTTGTTTCCTTATAGGGCAAATGACAATAAACACTTTGAATCTTGAATCTTGTACAGTGTTTTAGTTTCTATTTATGCACGTCGGTTTAACCTTATTTGTTCTATGTGAATCTTATTTGCTCACATTGTCTTTTTGCATGTAACTTTGTCTTTTAACATTCATTCATTCATTCATTCATTCATTCATTCATTCATTCATTCATTCATTCATTCATTCATTCATCATCTGTACCACTTTATCCATTACGTGTTGCAGGTAAGCTGGAGCCTATCACAGCATTTTAACAGGTGAGAGGCAGGTACAACCTGAAGAGGTCACCAGTCCATCGCAGGGCCAGCACAGATAGGGACAAACAACCATTCACACACACACGCACTCCTAGGGAGAATTTAGCCCACATTGTCTTTTTACATGTAACTTTGTCTTTTAACGTGTCTTTTAAATACCTGACACTGTTTCCATAGTAATGCTCATTTTATTGTATATTGTTATGCAGTGACAATTGTAGCATTAGGCCCCAAGACTTTGGTATCACCCAGAGTCTGCTCTTCCTATCTACATGTTTTACGACCCAGAGGAAATTCCTGTCCACCACCAGATGGACAATTGTTGACCTAACACTGAGTTCCCAGTCTACAGGAACCTTGCATTCAGAGGAGACTTGATTGGCCATCCGACCTGAAAACTCTAACTCATTAACTTCAAAAAGAAGAAACACTCTTAAGCTGAGTTAATTCAGGGCCGAGTGTCAACCGTACCAGGGAACATCTCAAACCTTTTGGTGATTAACAACATTTAAGGCCCTCTTCCCCAGACATTCGCACATGTAAATCAACCTGAGATGGACCTTAAGACGCCAGACCACATTCTTTCCACAGATGGACTTTGTCAAGAAGTGTCAGAAATAACAACCCTTTTCTTACAGGACTGTTTAACCTATAGTCTTCAAAACTGCCTTTAATGGTTGAATTTTTGTAATAATGAATGTTTAAATTGATCCCACATCTTAGGAAAGTACAAATGGTAACTTTGAATGGATTCTCTGCTAGGTACGGTCACAAAGTTACAATTCAAGGGATTCTTGCCACGGATCAACATCCCCTCCTGCTGGCCATTTGAAGGTTTGCTATCGGGATCCCAAACCAAACTTTAAAACAGTTTACAGAAACTTTCATCCATAAATATCCATAACAGAACTGATAGTGTGTAATTGTAAATGTGAACTTCATTTACAGGTAACGGATTGTCAAAGTATATCTGCGTTTTATTAATGAAATGGTATAAATCTGTTTATATCTCATGGATAATTAACCGCCTGTAATAACTGGAAGTTGTGTGTGTTTATCTTTCAAACAGGATATTCATCTGTTTTATGAAATGTGTTTTATAAGTGTACTTTCTGTTTGAACTGGCATATGGGAAAATAAGTTTATTCTTACATCCACAGTTATTAAGCGTCTAGGCCTTTGTATGTAAATTAAGCTCAACCGCGCCAACATTCTACACTGCGATTGGCCTAACCACGCCAAACCCCGCCTTAGCCAGAGAATATTACAAGAAACTAACAGATTTTAGTTTAGTTTTACAGGAGAATGAGTTAAGAAGAAAGAAAGAGAAGAAGAAGAAAAGAATAGGTACCTATTAAAACAGATCTGGACGAGAAACAAATCCATGGAATAAGTCTTAGAACGTTCAACTTCGTTTTGTCTTTTGTTAGTGTTATTCGTTAATGTTTTTGATCATTTTTGCTCAAAGCAACCAAACCCGTTGCTACGCAACCAAGATATACAACTTTTGTATCCAGCGCGAGAGATATTCTAACTTGTTGCATTTTTGATTGTTTTCCTTTTGAGAAGAACTTTGGAGAAGTCAGTCCAAAGTTCAGTTTATCAGAGCCAATCTCCGCCAGAAGCGTTCTGATCCATAACGCTCAATTGTGGACAATTCCAACAACAAGGTTCTGATTACGGTTCCAAGCCTCTGGAACCACACCAGCTAATTGCCACCGCTGTGCCAGTGGAGCATGGGAATCAACCCAGTTCGTCTTGGAAGCTGATCCAAACCATTGCGGACGGGCAATTTCTGCCGGGTACCAGACGACATCAGGGATACTTCCACCTTGACGCCGTACCCGAACCCCGCTTCTAGGCCCTACCGCCTGCTCCAAGTAAGACCGAACCGAGCCTCCAACTGGGTCTAGCTGGTGTCTTTGAAATGTTGAGATTTATTCACTCTCCACTCCAAAATTCATTTAGTCATTCCTTTAATTCAATTGACTATTCTAAATTGTCTTCCTAAATTCCCGTCTCCTTCGCTAGGTTCCGACTAGAATTAAAGGTTACTCATTAGTTAATTTATTTTCCCATATTCGAAACGGAGTAAGATACAGATATCAAGTTCTTTATAATCCCTGATTTAATTTGATTGTCTTTTTACCTTTGTTTATTTCATTGTGCTGCTTTCTTTCTACTGTCTTTTAAGGTTTACCCTCCCAGCACAACAGAAGGCCGGCAGTGTCTCTAAAGCGATGTTGATAATTTCATAATTTCTGACATTGATTTATCCTTGCTGTTAATTGATTATTGATGGTATTAAATTGTTACATTTTGAAAGTTAGAATCGTTTCCGTGGTTAATTTTGGATGCAATCAAGGTCCCTTCAGACGTTGAATTCGTCACTTCAGATATGAGAGTTAGACTGAATTAAAATCAATTTTATTGCAATCCTGCTCACGGTTTTCTCTTCTGGACCATGGATTATTCAATTACTATACAGAAGAGTGGTGCCCCAATTCGAGGAAAATCACGGTCATAATTTTCATTGGTTTGATATTAATTTCTACCGCCGAGGTTTATATTAATATCGAGGCATTACGCTACACAATAAAGACATTCTATTATTCTATTTTACTCTATTCAGATCAGTAGCTGCTTCAGGATGGATATAACCTTCTGAAAAGTATCTGAGGGGGTCTGAATGTGTCAGAGCAAAATTTTCTTCTTTTCTTATTGGTTAGTGGTTGTTTGGGGGAATTTCGCCCCCTAGTGAACATTTGCTGTAACTGCATGACGTTGTCCAGGTGGTTTGATCCACTTGACTGAAGTGCAGTGTGAAAGCAAACCAAACCAATGGAAGATGCAAAGTTTTTAGGAATTCAAGTTATTGAACAGAGTCCTCCAGACTATCCTGGTGTGGTTTTGTTCTCATCTCCTCTGCAGCAGCAGCTCTTTCTAACAGCCCTCTAACACTGTCATGCTCCAACCTGAGCTTACCTGGACGTCTTTACTCTGACGTACAGCTTATTACCTGTACCAAGTACTTTGCTGCTGAAAGTAGAAGCTGTGATCACATGTTGTACATTTCCATTTTTAATATTTGGACAATATTTTGGAAACTTACTGACACTGAGAGCAACGTAACAACTCTTCTCCACTGAGCCGACCTGAAAGGAGCACTTGTATCTTCCAGAGTCGGAGAGTTTTAAAGAGGAAAGTTGGAGTGACAGATTTCCTTTATGGAGACCTTCAGAGATCAGAGACGTGCGTCCTTCAAACCTCTCCATTTGTTCTCCAGGAATGTCTTTTCCACCTTTACGAACGTGTACAACATCACTCTGCTGAGTCCATTTCACTGTGTTGTCTGTTGCATCCTGCTGGGGCTCGAGGTGACACTGTAGAACGATGCTGGAGCCGCAGAATGATACTACCGGCTCAGAGGAGCAAAATATCTCAGTTTCACCTGGAGAAAGAAAACAAATAGTTCATAGAAATCAGACAAACCTCCGTCCAGCACTCCACAACACACTTAATAATCAGTCTTCAGTCTTTTTGTTCTTTGATTTAAAGAAAAATAAAATGATCAAAGAAAAAAAAACTGAATATGTTTAAATGTAGTTTACAATAGTGCTAAATTATGATGGAAAAGACTTTAGTCTGCAACAATAATGAAAATATATATATAAGTTATTACAATAATAAATCTGTTTCCATAGTAATGCGCATTTTATGTATATTATTATGCAGTGACAATAAAGATATTCTATTATTCTATTCTACTCTATTCAGATCAGTAGCTGCTTCAGGATGGATATAACCTTCTGAAAAGATGATGCAGCCACCGCTGGGTGGCCTTCATTTTGGCCCTTATACTGTCACATATAAAAGAGTCATCCAAATGTCTCCTCTCTTCATCTACAAATTTATGTAAATATAACAATGACAGCATCACCTCTTTACTGGATCCCAGTACATATCAGCCATCTCCACCATAATATCAAGTATCTGAGGGTGTCTGAATGTGTCGGGTCTTTTTTTATCCAGACTGATGTTGTGTTGGGACAGAAGAGACTGTAGCGAGGACAGTCACTGAGACACTGTAGGTAATATAAACTTTAGGGACATTTATTATTAGTGTTAATAAATGTCAAGATGTTAGAAGCTTCATTGTTTGGTTTTTATCTTCTTTACTGAGCTGTAGAGAAGAGTTCCCTGGTTTGTCAGGCAGGTATGAAGCTGGACTGCTGCCACAGAGAAGGATGCTAAGTTGCTATGGTGACCTTTATGAATATGAAACCTGAGGGCATATTCAATCTGGCCCTGTTTGGCCTGCTTTAAACAAACCCTTGTCCTCTTCCATGGATAGTACGAGCCATCCAGGGAACCAAACAGAGGAAGTGATGTGGGGCATGTCATAGAGCAGCATGCTGGTTAACTCGCTGTCTCTCCTGCTGCTCATACTGGGCAGATTCTGTAGAAAACTGTTTTACTTTACTGAATACTAAGATAAAAACAGAAACTCCAAGACTGGATAAACTTATTGTTGCTCCATTGTTTACTTGTGGTGAACCAGCTGTTTTCAGTCCTGGCCAATTTTTCTTCTTTTTTCTTATTGGTCAGTGGTTGTTTTGGGGAATTGTGCCCCTAGTGAACATTTGTTGTAACTGCATGATGTTGTCCAGGTGGTTTGATCCATAGATATATATATGTAGATGCCTCATTACACGTTGGAGCGTGACGCAGCATCACCGCCATATTGGATGGGTGTCTGCATTCCAGGCTAGCTTCCGAAATAAGCAGAGTCAAGACAGTTCCAGCAACTATGCCCGTATTTTGTGCAGCCTGCGGTTGCAATAACCAGCACAATATTAAAAGCCGATTGCGAGGCATTACCTTTGACAAGTAAGCTAGGATTTTTTATTTATTTTTTACCATCAGTTCTTTCTGCCTGTCTAGGAATTGATTTATTGTGCATTTATTGTGAACATTTTCTGTTCTAGAATGCGCCGCTAGGTGGCAGCAATTGTAGTAGCTCTGTTTTTAACTTGTGATTTTTTGCAATATAGCCGTCTTTTTTAAGACATCAGCTGTCAATCTGTGTCTGTTCGGGTAGATTTTTCGCGCTGGTCAGAGGCTGTGCTATACGGGAGATTTTTCTGAATATTTTTTCTTTTTTGCAAGACTTGTTATTGTGAGTCTCCATGGCAACGAGACTTGTTTACCATCGGGATCAACTGATAAAACTCTCCAAACTCGAGATTATCAGTGAAACAACACTTCAAATCCCAACGGAGTTGAAAAGAAAGAGAAGAGGATGCAGGGCAGGAGCGAGGCAGAGAGAAAAAACGGTGGCGATTCAAACCGTTTCTTCCAACGGTTGTTATGGGAAACGTGAGATCGCTAGCTAACAAAATTGATGAACTTCAGGTGCTAACCAGGTCTCTTAAAGAATACAGAGAGTGCAGTATTATGTGCTTCACCGAGACATGGCTGCATGAACACATCCCAGACTGTAATGCGTCTGTACACGGCTTCAGGACGGTCCGTGCAGACCGCAATAAACAACTCAGCGGGAAGCTGAAGGGAGGTGGAATTGCGGTGCTGGTAAACCAGCGCTGGTGTCATCCTGAACATGTCACTGTTAAAGAGAAGATCTGCAATAGAGACATTGAACTGCTAGCTGTGAGTCTCCGCCCGTATTATTTACCCAGAGAGTTCACATGCGTTATTCTGGTAGCGGTATATATATTACCTGGTACCGCTCCAGACGCAGCCTGTGATGTCATTAACTCTGTAGTGGCCAGGCTTCAAACACAACATCCAAACGCATTTGTGGCGATCTCTGGAGATTTTAACAACATCTCCCTCTCTGCAACTCTACCAACTTTCCAACAGTTTGTCAGCTGCTCCACCAGAGAAAACAAAACGTTGGACTTATTTTATGCAAATATTAAAAATGCATACAGCTCCTTTGCCCTGCCACCTTTAGGAAGATCAGACCATAACCTAGTTCTTCTCTCCTCCTCCTACAAGCCCATCGTTCAGCAACAACCAGTCATTAGAAAGGCTATTAGAACCTGGTCTAATGAAGCTGAAGATGCTCTGAGAGGATGCTTCGAGGCTACAGACTGGAACGTCCTATGTGAACCTCATGGAGATGACATCAACGCCTTGACTGAGTGTGTGACAGATTATATTAACTTCTGTGTGGACAGCACCGTTCCAACAAGAACAGTGAGGTGCTTCCCCAATAACAAACCCTGGATCACCAGTGACCTGAAAAAGCTGCTGAACATCAAAAAGAAAGCTTTTAGGGATGGAGACAGGGAGTTATTGAAGTCCACACAAAAACAACTTAAAACACAAATGAAGAAGTGCAAGGAGGACTACAGGAAGAAGTTGGAAAGTAAGCTTCAAAAAAACAATGTGAGGGATGTGTGGTCAGGAATGAAGAAGATCACTGGCTTCGGGATAAAGGAGGATCAGACTGATGGAGGTCTGAACAGAGCGAATGAACTGAACATGTTCTTCAATAGGTTTAGCTCACCTCCTGCTTCAACCCCAACTAGCCACACACCCTCCATGAGCCCACAGCTTTCCTGTCACACCTCCACTCTGTCACCCTGCAGCTCAGTCAAGGACCTGGACACAACCTCATCTCCCTCCACATCAGGACTTCCTGAAACCTCCTCTGCCTCCACCTCCACTCTGTCTGTCTCCTGTAACCAAGTCATGCAACAACTGGTGAAACTGAACCAGAACAAGGCTGCAGGTCCAGATGGTGTCAGTCCCAGAGTTCTCAAGACCTGCTCAAAACAGCTATGTCCGATTGTCCAGCACCTGTTCAACACCAGCCTGAGCCAGAGAAGAATCCCGGTGCTGTGGAAAACATCCTGCCTTGTTCCAGTGCCTAAAAAACCACAACCAGCTGAACCAAAAGACTACAGACCAGTCGCCCTGACATCTCACGTCATGAAAGTCCTGGAGAGACTCTTACTGGCTCACCTCAGCAAGCAGGTGAACACCTTTCAGGACCCATTACAGTTTGCATACCGTAATGGGCTTGGGGTTGAAGATGCCATCATATACCTGCTTCAGAGAGCCCACTCTCATCTGGACCAGTCAGGCAGCACTTTGAGGGTCATGTTCTTTGATTTCTCAAGTGCTTTTAATACGATTCAGCCTGCTCTGCTGTGTGAGAAGCTGCAGAAATTCCAGGTGGATCCCTCCACAACCACCTGGATTTACGACTACCTCACAAACAGACCACAGTTTGTGAGACTGAAAGGTTGTGTGTCTGAGATGGTGGTCAGCTGCACTGGAACACCACAAGGGACTGTACTTTCACCATTTCTATTCACGCTGTACACCTCAGACTTCCAGTACAACTCTGAGTTCTGTCATCTGCAGAAATACTCTGATGACTCAGCAGTTGTTGGGCGTATCAGTGATGGACAAGAAGCAGAGTACAGAGAACTGGTCGGTCAGTTTGTGAAATGGTGCGGTGACAATCATCTCATCTTGAATACCAAGAAAACAAAGGAGATGATTGTTGACTTCAGGAGGAACAAGAACACACATAGAAGTGTTTCCATCATGGGAGAGGAGGTGGAGGTGGTGGAGGAATACAAGTACCTTGGAGTTCAGCTGGACAACAGACTTGAGTGGAAAAGCAACACTGAGTACATTTACAAGAAAGGTCAGAGCAGACTCTACTTCTTAAGGAAGCTGAGATCTTTTAACGTCTGCACCAAAATGTTGCAAATGTTCTACAGGTCTGTTGTTGAAAGTGCAATCAGCTTTGCAGCAATCTGCTGGGGCAGCGGCATCAGAACCAGAGACTTGAAAAGAATTAACAAACTGATCAAGAAAGCCGGTTCTGTGCTTGGAGTAACTCTGGAGCCGCTGGAGTTGATCATCAAAAAAAGAATTCTGTACAAGCTGACGAAGATAATGGAAGATCCTTCACACCCTCTACACAACGCCGTGACGAAACAACAGAGTGTGTTCAGTGGGAGGCTTGTTCAAGTCCGATGCAAGACAGAGAGATACAGAAGATCCTTCCTTCTAGCAGCTATCAGGCTGAAGAACAAAGCCCTTAATTAATTAATGTGATTGTTTTTTATAAAAAAAAAAAAAAAAAAAAAAAAAAATTACTACTACTACAATATTGAATTTCCCTTTGGGATTAATAAAGTATTTTTCATTTCATTCATTCATTTCATATAATATAATATAATGTAATATAAGTTTCCTTACTTACCCTCAAAGATATATATTTTACAATTCTCACTGTGCCCACTAAGCAGCTCTCTAAGTGTATTAATGTTTTTTTTATTTTAATGAATGAATGAATGAATTAATTAGGAGGCTGGGATAACAATCCCACTGCAGGGCATTTCCAGGGCATTTTTTGCCGTCTGACGGTCCATTGTGGTGTCACTAAGTGGGTCAGGCAATGTGGCAATACAAGATGAGACTGTCCCAATCAGCTGCGGACATTCACTCTACTTTTATGACAGAGGAAGAGCTTCCTTTCTATTTGTTATTGTGTTTAATTTACTTAGTGATAGTACTGGTGGTGTTTGTTTTTGTAAAGAATGGTGCACGTCTGATAAGTGGTGGAATGTGCTGCTGTGTCCTCTGTCAGAAGGAGCCTCCCATCCAGAGACTGAGCTATATGAGTATATAAAGCGGTTTATTCACCATACAACGGTGGCATTACAGAGATTATGTTGTAGATTCTAATGGATAAAAGCATAAAAAGAAACATAAATACAAATTAACATATTAACTACATCTATTAACTATTAACTACATCAGAATAAAACAGCCATATTATAATGAAATCACAGTGCATCAATGTCATGTAAATAAGCTGCGTTGATGAATGAAATGAAAATGCTCCCACAAATTGCCACTAGATGGCAATACAAGCCCAGAAATGCATTCACTGTGTGCTTTTACAGTTTACAGTTGGGCTGCCTAAGATTATTAAACTTAAATAACAAGTCACACTTTACTTCGCCGTAGCAAATAGGTTGTTTGAGGATACATTAAACAGAGGGATGTTACCGCATATCTAATGCAAGCAGAAATTAGCGAACATGTGGCTTAGGTTTCTCTGTTTGTCCTGTACATGATGCAGAACTGACAATAAAGGTTCATTTGACTTACCTTTGACTTTTATAGATAGCAACAAAGAATATTCTGTGTTTCACGTTCTAACAATCTTATAACAAACGTTACAACGTACACCTTTTTTTAAAAAACCCTTTTCATTCTGCAAATAAAATAACCCACGTCGAGAGCAGTCTGACCGGTGGGTTGTCTCTTACCTCTAACATACATGATCCATGTCTGACAGCAGAACCCACACATTCAGCTGAATAAACAGCATAAACTTTATTATTAGCAGCAGCTTTGTGTAAATATAGAAGTGTGGAGTTGTCACCCAAATAAATTGTGACCTTATACGTTAGAATGTGATAATTTATTGTAAAAATGTGAAACGTATCACATCATAATGTGATAAGTTTTTTTGTAAAAATATGAATGAAAGTAGCCTGAACTGTATGCAGATGTTGTTGCGACCTATATTGGAGAAAAATACATTTTATAGAAAATATTCTCGTCTAGTAGAAACATTTCGGTTCTTTTTGTCTATGATTAATTTATTCTACTCTGGTTTATTGTTGAACACACAGGAATGTGGGGCAGTTATGAGGAAAACAGTACCTCACCTGCCAGCGAGCAGTGAGACGGTGCGTGTGTCTGAGTTGTCACGGAATGTGTGCGCTGCTTTCAGTTAATAACTTGTAGGCTACCAGTGATTATGCCTATGGCTGTCTTCTGAAACACATAAGGCTATATGCAACGCTGGGACTGGAAGAAATATGTTGCAGACACAAACATAGTCCTGTCTACTTTGGGTGCAATGTCAACAATATCAGTGTCTGCCAAGCTTCACCAAATCTCTCTGGTGAAGTACAACTTAATCCTGTTTGGTAAGTTAGGCAGATCTCCATAGAAAGACAAATATGCAATAATTAAAGAATCAGTGTGTTACGGCCCCAGGCATGTCAGCCTGGACCTGCTCCTCCTCCCCGGCTTCACCCTTCACTTCTGGATAGGAGTCCTCCCTTCTCTGTGATAGCACGCCACCTGGTGCGGACAGAAGCTGGATTGGATAACTACGGTGTCGGTTCCTTTCCTCCTCGTGTTGTGATTGAGTGCCATCCCCTGTCAATCAACGTGGATGGCCAGGATGCTGGCCTACCTTGATAAGCTGCCAAGTCACTGAACTCAAGGCAGCTGTGTGTGGTTCCAGCACACATAAAACTGCCATAAAAGATAATTTAGTTAACAGTAAATCCACTGCCCCTTCTCCACTACACTGCTCTCAGCACAGATTTTTAAATGACTTTTTTCATTTGGCACTGTCGCTCTTTTCACTCTTTACACTTCTTCTCTCCGACCCTTTAACGGTTAACGGTAACACTTGTCATTATATTATATACACATCAGCACTGTACATGATTCACAGGAACACACACAGAACAGCACAAGCGCACATACATTCCTGTCACAACCAGCTGGCAGATACATATGCACGCAGAGAAGCAGTGGGATGCACGCACACAGGCTTCAGTAATATGCATATAGCCCTCATTTCTGTGGTTGGTTCATGAACGAACTCACATTTGTCACTTGGAATGTGCGTGGAGCTGGCACAAGGGAAAAGAGGTTAAAATTTTTTAATTGTTTGCAAGAAATGAAAGCAGATATAATATTACTCCAAGAGACTCATTTATCAAACTCAACAATAGATCTTCTCTCAACAACCCTGTTTCCACACGTGTATTCAGCTTGTTATAATTCTAGGCAGAGAGGAGTAGCAACTCTTGTTAATAGAAGGTTACATTTTGACATAGATTCAGAAGGCAGATTTATAATAGTTACATTATCTATTAAAAATGTTAAGTTATATATTGCAAATATATATGGTCCAAATGTTGATGATCCCTCCTTCTTTCACTCCCTCTTCGCCTCATTATATGGTCATTTAGATAACACATTAATTATAGGAGGTGATTTTAACATTATACTGGACAAACAAAGTACCACAGGAGCTCATCGAGTCTGGAAATCCTTAGAAACTGTAAAACAGTACATGAAGGATTTTGGTCTCTGTGATGTTTGGCGCTCTCACCCTCCCACACTAAGAGAATACACCTTCTTCTCTTCAGTTCACCATTCCTATTCTAGATTAGACTATTTCTTAACTAGCAGTTCGCTGATGAAAGACATGTCAGAAATCAGAATCCATCCTATTAGCATTAGTGATCACGCACCAGTATCATTCACTCGGAGAAGTAAGAGCAATAAACCAGCAACTAGAAACTGGAGATTTAATACGTCATTACTTAAAGATCCTGAGTTTATCAGCTACTTCAAAGAGAATGGTCCTTATATCTAGAAAATAACGACTTGCCAGAAACTTCAGCGTGTGTTCTTTGGGAAGCAGGAAAAGCAGTAATGAGAGGGAAAATAATTTCCTTTTCTTCTCATAAGAAAAAGAAGGAAACTTTGAGAATTTCAGAGTTAGAACGCAGAATTAAATCCTTAGAGGATGCTTACCATGTCTCCCCAGAAGAACACACACTAAATGCTATAAGGAAAACTAAACTTGAATTTAATGAAATAATAGATAAAAAGACGCAGTTCTTGGTGCAAAGACTTCGCTTGGAGAATTTTGAGCATGGCAACAAATGTGGAAGGTTCCTGGCTAATCAGTTAAAAACAAATAAGGAGAAAACAACCATCTCCTCTGTCAGAGATCCAGAAGGAAACATCAGCCACGACCCTGACAAGATAAATAACACTTTCAAAGAATTCTATAAAACATTATATACATCACAACTAACTACAACAGATGACAATATTGATACATTTCTTAGTAACATCAATCTTCCAAAATTAAAACATGAAGATAAAATGGTCTTGGATTCCCCTCTTTCAGTCGGCGAACTCCAAGAAGCTCTCCAGCATATGCCCAACAATAAAGCTCCAGGTCCAGATGGTTACCCAGCAGAATTCTACAAAGAATTCTGGACAATGCTGGCACCCACTTTCTACAATATGATATTAGAAATAAGGGAAAACAAAAAATACCTTCAAATATGAACCTAGCCAATATTACTCTACTATTAAAACCAGGTAAAGACCCGACACTTCCATCCAGTTACCGTCCAATTTCATTAATAAATGTAGATCTCAAAATAATTAGCAAAGCTTTGGCCAGAAGAATAGAAAAAAATAACCCCTCTAATAATACATCCTGACCAAACAGGCTTTATTAAAGGTAGCATTCCTCTACTAACATGCGTAGATTAATTAACATTATAGATTATTCTACTCTACATAATCTGGAATCCACAGTCATTTCTTTAGACGCAGAAAAAGCATTTGACCGAGTAAACTGGAAATTTTTATTTACAACGTTAAACAAATTTGGGTTTGGGTCATCTTTCATAGATTGGATAAAAATATTATATAACAACCCAAATGCATGTGTGAAGACCAATGATCAAACCACTCCAAGCTTCTGTTTGCGGAGAGGCACCAGACAGGGCTGCCCGCTTTCTCCATCACTCTTTGCTATTTTTATTGAACCCCTAGCTGCTGCCATAAGACAAAATAAAGAGATTAAAGGAATCCATGCCAAAAATATAGAACACAAGATAAGTCTTTATGCTAATGACATATTACTTTCCCTCCAGAACTCACCGACATCTCTACCCCAGACAATCACACTTATTAACACATTCTCATCAATATCTGACTACTCTATTAACTGGTCTAAGACTAGTGTTATGCCCATTAGCTGTGACCTACAAAACACACCCAATACTACAATACAGTCTGGAAACATTAGATATTTAGGCATAAACATTTCCACCAGGTTATCAGAACTAACAAAGCTAAATTATGTCCAGCTACTTAAAGCAATGGTGGATGATCTCTCACGGTGGAGGCGCTTACCCATATCACTCATGGGGAGGGTTGCCACAGTTAAAATGATGGTTCTATCTAAAGTAAACTACCTGTTTTCAATGATACCCACTAAACCATCCTCCAGCTGGTTTAAGTCACTGGATTCACATATATCTAAATGTTTATGGAAAAACAAGCGATCACGTATCAGTTTAAAAACTTTACAACACACTAAAGAAAGGTGGATTGGAGCTACCCAACTTTAATCCTGTTTTCTTAGCTAACAAGCTGCAGTATGTCTCCAAATGGCTTAAACCTAGCAGTCTGGATGAACCATGGTTAGATGTAGAGCAAGCATTATGTGAGGATCTGGTTATCTCTGACCTGCCATTCATCAGCTCAACCACTAAAACACATAAGTTTTTTAAAAGCATTAATATCAGTTCCTCTTTAGTGGCTTGGTGGGAATTTCTAAAAATAACCAAATCCTCACAAGGGATGCTTGTATGCTGTGTGTGTGTCTATGCTTTGGATGATGTTTGTGTGGGTGTGGGGGTATGTTTGTGTGCATGCGTATGCATGTGCTAGGATGAGTGGAAGTGTGTCTGGGGAGTGAGAGTGGGAGGGTTGTATGCTGTGTGAGTGTTTATATTGTGTGGGTGGGGCTGAGGAGGCATGTATGTGTTAGGATGAGCGGGAGTGTGCAAGGAAATAGGTGTGTGCATGTGTTTCTGTGTGTGGTAGGGACGGGGTTAAGTGCACTTGTGGGGGGGAGGGTGGTGTGTGTTTCTGTGCTTGTGGGTACAGCACAGGCGAGGGTGAGTATGGGATTATATGGGGTGCAGAGTAGGTGGGGGTGGGGGGAGGGGGTCAATGGCGCCCTGGTTCCTGGGGTGTGCAGCTGGAACATCGGGGTGTGTGCTGGCCTATGCCGGGTGGCTGTCTGGGGGGGCCTGGTCCTCCTAGGCATGTTGCGGACCCTCTGCCTTTGGGGGGGTGGGGCGGCCGCCTCTGGGCTCCTGGGGCCCTGGGCCCTTCGCTTGGGCTGTCCTGGGTGGCCAGTCCCTGGCGAGGCCGGCGGCTGCCGATCTTGGCCCATTTGGACCTGTGCCCCAAGACCGTGGGGGGCTCTTGCTGGGGCTCTCCTCTGCCGCCCTTTGGGTGGGGCTGGAGTCGACTTTGGGGTAGGGTAGCTTGGGTTAGTGCTCCGGGGCTGCTGCTGAGGGCTCGGGTCTCTGGGCTGCCCTGGTCTGCCTCTGACCTCAGTAGAGGCGTGATCTCACTTACCACTCTTCATCACTGATCACTCCTTATTTGTCATGCTCTGCATGCTGACACAGTCACTAAGTTGTACAGTGGGTTTTTATACTAAGAGATAATTTTTTTATGTCATTTAATGTGTATTTGTTTATTTAATTATTTATCTACTTATTTACTGCTCTAAAGACACACTATTTACTACTAATTCACTACTATTATTAATATAATCATAATTTGTTACATTATTATTATTATGTATTATATGTATGTAAGATATGTATTATCTTCTGTCTGTTGTTTATTATTTTACTTCTATTATTTTACTTTATTCTATTTTTTTTTCTAAGGAATAGAAAAGAAAAACAGTGATGGTGATAATAATAATATCAAGAAGAAATAAGAAAATTGGAAGAAAGGAACCCTGAATCCAGCTCATTCTTACTAACCATTTCAACCAAACATCTGCCTCACCTCATAGTATCAACTCTTCCATTTTCTGACCTTCTCTGCTCCTTTGCCCCCCCTCCTAACCAACATGACAAAATTGATGCCCTTCTTACAAAGACAAACTGCACACACATATATACACATATAGGTACACACACACACACACATTATATCTATTTAATTATTATTTCTTCTTTTTTTATTTTTTTTTTTTTGTTTCTTCTTCCTCCCGTTTGTTTCTGTTTCTTTTTTTTTTGTTTTGTTTTGTTTTGTTCTTGTTTTGTTTGGTTTTGTTCTTGTTTTGTTTGGTTTTGTTTTGTTTTGTTCTGTTTTGTTTATCTGTATCATGTTGCTGTCTGGTCTTGGTCTGAATTGCTTGTCTTGCAATAAAAAAAAATAAAAAAAAATTATGTCATTTTGATTTGGTTATTATTTAAAAACTCTTAATGACTAGCAGCTCTGTTTTGTGTGTGTGTTTCTGTTTTTGTTTTTGTAAAAGTTGTAGGAAATTTTCTGGTGTGTTCATGTACAGGTGTAACAGTTTGTTGTCTGGTGATGGTGTGGATTGAAGGGTCGTTTCCTTCTGTCTGTGATCTTTTTGTCTCCTTTCTTCTTTCCCGTTTGCTCTTTTTGTTATTTTCCATCTTTTTCTGTCCCCTCCGGTCAGGTCCAGCAAGATTACATAGATTCCGTGATTCAAAGTAAATAAATAAATAAATGAATCCGATTATCAAGGAGCCTTACCCATAGGCCTCCCCTTGGCAGAGCAAATTTGTTCAGCATGATACAGCAACCAGATTATCATTTTGCTTGCTATGATGCTGGACAGGACAAGTTAGAAAAAAATGGCCAACTAAAATTTGTGTAGACCTGAAATTTGCCTCTTACTAGTACGTTTGTAATTGTAGATATCTTGAAATTCAGTTTCTGCAAGCAAAAATGTGACTGAGGATATTTTTAATTAGAATCCTGACTAATAAGAATGTACTTTTGACGATGAAGAATCTAATGTGGAAATCTACCAAAAGGAACAACAAGAAGAGTGCAACGAATAAATGTCGAAATGGCTTGCCATAGTTGCCACTGCTACTATCAATAGAGAGTGAGAGGTTTCAGCTCCTTCACTTTGTCTGCAGTTTAACACATGATGAATTGAAGACCAGGTTCATGGTTTGGACTGATGGCCTTGGTGGCCTGGGGAAGAAGTTCAGGAGTTTTAGTTCTGAATGTATCCAGTAAAGCTAGAAAATGCAGAAATGTAGGCTAAATGTAAATTCACAGACAAATTAAAGTTGCAAGCAGCGATGAAGGCCCTAACTCCCTCTATAGCCTTTATCCTATTAGAAAACTTTTGATAACTTTTAAAGACAAATGCCTACTGAAAATCCTGAATAATTTTGGTGGCGCTACAATAATATCTCTAGGAGGAGATTTTAAACGAATTTAATAAAAACGCCAAAATGACGACTTTCACCCAAAATGGCAGACTTCCTGTTTTTGGCCACTGCTCCAAGAGTATTTGCAGCAGCAGTTTGAGAAAATAAAGTTATATCTTGAAGATTTAATATTTTCTACTTATTGCTGAGACTTATCAGAAAGCAGAATTATTACATGACTAACAGGAGAATCCAACAAAACTATATAAAATAGTTCCTGCCTCTTATGAGTTTCACTTTAAATATTTACGTATTATTTATTTAGTCCTATTTATCTGACGTGTTTTGGGGCCAAAACAAAAGATGATGGAGAAGATGACATTAAAAGAGAAAAGACTATTTAGGTCTAACAGAAAGATATTTTTTAACTTACCTGTAACTTGTCTCGTGACTGACAGCAGACTGTAGCATCCAGTCCAAAAAATCAGCATAAACATAATTTCTAACTGCTAAAAGAGCAGATTTCATAGATTTGCTGTTGAACAAAGAAATGAGTTGATCACTTTTCACGCCGTCTGACACCTACCGCAGTGTAGATGGTATGTTTTACTTCCTCTTCCTCTTTCTCTCTCTCTCTTTTTTTAAACCTCTTTTTAACATCATTGTCACTAGTTTGGCAAAGTAAAAATTTTACCACCATTGAAACTTTGCGATAGGAAATCTGACGGAACACATGACACATATACACACTGACACGGAGACTGCAGCACAAGGAACCGGACCCAAATGCAGAACACTCAGTGAGACAAGGAGGAAGATGCAGACAATGTTTATTTATAATAAATGTGAGTGGCTTGGTCCAGGTCTAGGAAGCTCTTCCTGTGAGAGGACAGAGGATTAATGTGGGTCTGAGAAGGTGCTTGGTTATGTCTGCTATGGCAGCGGCTTACTGTATTCCAGAGGAAGACTAATGGTGGAGGAGTAAGCCAGGAGAGGTTTCTGGTGGTGGTGAAACGAGTTTGGTTGCAGGCAGGGCGAGCAGGCAGGCAGTCGGCTTGGCATGAGGAACAGTCCTTATCCAGGGTGCTGTGGTTACCCAAGGGATCAAGGTCATAGGCTGAGGAATAAAGATGACAAGATGACAAGTTTTCCTGAGAACAAGGCACAAGGTAAATCATAGGATGAGGCCTGATTACCACACGGCAAAGTGTGACAATCTGGCGAAGACTGGAGCTCCTGCTTGCCCCTAAATAGCAGGGAGTAGAGCTGGATAACGAGCCTGCTGATGAGCTGCAGGTGGTGTCAATTGTGGCTCAAGACTCCGCCCTCAGTCCCCATGGTAACCTGCTCAACCCTACCTGCAAACTCAGACACACACACAGAAGCATGACACACACATAATTATACATATAAATCAGTGGCGGGCCCTGCATTTCACACCTAGGCCTTCAGTGCCGTGTCACTTAGTCCAACCTACATTTATGCACCTCATAATAACATCAATATGACACCATGGCTCATGAATACATACGGAAGCACACTTTTTAAGCCTATTCATAACAGCGGTGGCAGTAGTACTACACTTAACTGCTCAGTCAATCAGCGGGATGCTAATTTCAAGCTCAACTGCACCGGAGACGTCTGATAGTGGTCAAGAAACACTGCCTCCTACTGAAAATGTCTGTAGCAGTACTATGAAGGGCAGCAGCCGGGTGGCCGAGGCCGAGCCACGCCAGTCTGAGCTAGGTCCTATCACATCGGCAGCAAAGGATGCGATGGTGGCAGCCAGGAACTAACCCGAGAGTGTCAGATTGCTGATATGTAGATGGTTCAGGGTCCGAGTAGCACCATGGACAGCGCCTTGTGTGTGATGCGCGCACTATTTACAGTGTGTGTGATACGCGCAGTGTTTACAAGGCACACAGCACTGTCCATGGTGCTACTCGGACCCTGAACCATCTACATGCACGTATGGAAATAGGCAGAGGCCCATGGCAAATTTGTGTCCAGGGCCCTTGGTGATGATAGTCTATGTTTTCAACCAACAAGCACACATTCACAATTAGGGGCGGGAAACTAAGATCATGGATATTGTCAAACTCCAAAATAAAACGCAATTTTAAGAGATAAAATAAAATAAAACGCTTGCCCTCACCAATGCAGATCTCCTCCCCAGTGCCCGCTTATTTGAAAATAAAATCCATCCTCCTTTCCTTTCTCAAGAAGACTTCAATGGCTCTGTTGTATAGTTTATCTGTGAGTTTCAGTTCCATTAATATGTCCTTTTCTATGGACATGGAGGCTAACGCTGAAAGCCGTGTCTGCCCTGTCGTATTTCTGGCATAAGTTTTAATGCGCTTTAATGCCGAGAATGACCGCTCAACAGAAGCAGTGGACACAGGGATAGTCACAGCCAAACAGGCCAGTGCGTAAAGTTGCCCCATACTCTCAGTCAGATTCTTGCTCCGAAGAAAATCATGGAGATCAGCAGGACTTTTCCCTTCAAAATCAGCCATGGCATACATTACAGTCAGTTCTGTTTTAAGTCGGGGAAGATCAAACAGTATACCTTGGCTCTGTGTTAAGCTGGAGAAGGCCGTTTGGGGGAATTTTTTTCTGTATGTCTGAAAGTGCTGGGGGGAGAGAAGGGAGAGTTGTCCAGAATGCTGTCGTGGAGTTGTTGGTAGTGCGCACTCAGATCGCCTTGTGCCGCGCCCTGGCCTCTGCGCACGCTTGGAGCACTTGAGATGCGCACTGTTTCTTTGTATATTTCACAGAATCTGCCCCTCGCTCGCTCAACTGTGTCACAAAATTCCTTCACCCTTGCCATGCAGAACTGTACATCCAACGATTTTTTCTGCAGTACTCCAAAAAGCACATCAGCATACTCAAATATTCTGTTGAATGTGTTGAGCAAAAAACAAAACTCAAAATCATCCAGGCGTGCAATAAATCCATCTGCACAAAGCACAGTGTCCTGATCATACTCATCATGGTGTTCCAATATGTGATCAAACAACTCCTTTAGCACAGCTCTCTTCTCATAGACCGTATTCACCAAACGTGATGTGTATTGCCACCGTGTTGGCATGACGTGAGGAAGACGCCGCTTACACAAGTCATCCAGTAGTTGAGTGCATTTTGGAGATCTGGAGAAGAATGCAGCGAGGCCGTTCAGGTTGGCAAAAAAGACCTTGCACTCTTTCAGCTTTAAGGCCCCTTGAGTCAGTACTAGATTAAGACGATGTACATAACAGTGAATGAATAAGGCCATAGGTACCTTCTCCTTTACTTTAGCCTGCCCCCCACTGAGTCCAGAGGCCATTACCGCTGCGCCATCACAACACTGTGCCACTACTTTTTCCAGAGAACATTCATATTCCTCAAAGAAATGAAAAATAAGAGCGGCAAGGTCATCAGCTCGCCTGCCACTGGTCACATCCACAAACTTGACAAAACGCTCCTTGACACCTGTGGCCGTCACATAGTCTTTTTAATATCTCCCTATTTTTCTTTACCCTTTCATTGTGGAGCTCCGTTTCCCTCCGTGCCTGTTCGCTAAGCTGTAGGTCCACTTGGGTGTCCCCAAATGTTTTTACAAGCACCGTAGCCTGTAGGTGCCCAGCAGTGCTTTGGTGTCTCGTTGCTGCCTTGGTGAAACAACTTAGGTTGGCAAATCCAGAGTAGCTCCAAACACCAAATCGGTCAGTTGCAAGCAACAGGCATTCCCAGCAGTACAGTTTACGGCGTTTTTCAGACGCTGTGAGCCACGGGTACCGTTCATAGTTGCTTGTCTGGAAATGGCGCACAAACCCTTTTCCCTGCTGGGACAGACTAGCTAGCTCGGGGGTTGGGCGACCTCTTCTCACAAGATCCAGCTTTTCCTGAAAGGTCCATCTTGAAAATGGCGTTGCAAGTATATCTGCAACCAGATCTATCTCTTCTCCTCCTTCAGCCATCGTGGATTAAAAGATATAGCTATAGCTGTTAGCTGTTAGCAATCGGATCTCTGGGTTTAGTTCTGAAATTTTGTAAACTGCCGCCTTTTAGGTTCTCGCAAGTGCTTATCCAATCACAGGACACGTTCATGTCCAATTCAACATGAGACCTTCTAGCTGGCCTTGGTGTCGCTGACTCGGGATCTGATTGGCTATTGCAACTTACTGTGTCCTTTCAATTACAGCGCACGGGAGCCTGCTCTGTTGATTCTGAAGGCCTTAGGCAGATTTAATAGAGCCTGACAACACAAGCTAGCTTAAATATGATTGGATAAAAACCTCTACTGTAATATACACGACACTTGAAGCAGCTCAACCAAGTATATGGATATAATATGAAAACAGACAAGAGATAAAATTTGTATATATGTATACTAATTATATAAATAATTAATTAACGTATTTATTTATTAATTAATTATTAATTTCCCGAGTGTGCTTAGGCCAGCAGAGAAGGTCTTGCTGGCCCTGACGGCAAACCACTGATATATATATATATATATATATATATATATATATATATATATATATATCCCAGGTTGGGATCCATGGGTGGTTAATGGATGGAGGACGTGTGGAAGTGTTGCTCACTGAGAAGAAGTAAACATGCTTGCTCTAAAAGTCTCCAATAATGCCAGAAAAAGTCTGCTTCTTTGACAGAGTCACTAGATCTGAAAACGTGGTAAATAAAGTGCCAAAGAGGTTAAATTAGTAACTCTGATTTAGCGAGCTCATGTGTATCTCATTTTAATTGGTGCACCGGAACTTGTGCACTAATAAATGTTCCTCGTGCTTGGAATTCAAACTGTGATTAAATACGTTAATTTCTTAAAGCATTATTTTTTTAAATTTCTTTTTTTCTTTAATTAATTAATTGTAATTAACACATTAAAGTCCCACCCATCGTGTTAATAGAAGGATAAAAAGAAGATAACTACGTTGAAATGCAACCCTGGGGCATGTTTTAAATTAGCAAAAGACCTCCTGGATGTTGAAAAACCATCTTAGCTAAAAGCTGGACTTTATGGTATAAATGGACAAGCCTATAAAAGTTCACATGAATGTCAAACTGTGATGCGGCGGGAGTATCATGATGTGGGGCTGCTTTGCTACATTGCAACCTGTAAAGGGGGGAAAGGCTTAAAATATTGTTTTGTTTAATTTCTAGATTATTTATTTCATGTGCTATATAACAACTTATTAGTAATTACATTTTTTGTGTTTGTATGAACTTCACTTCATGTAGGAGCAAGTAAATTGGAAAGTTAAAATATTACAATAATAAAAAACAAACAAAAAAACAAGGCAAGAATAGAAAGAGTTGAATAAAGACAAAATGAGGTAGAAAGAATAGTAAAAGCTACACTTGAAGTTATGGATTGGTTACTGATGAATGATAGATGTTGTTGCTGCAGCAGGATGTTCCCAAAGTCTCCACATTCAAAAGTGTTTTTTCTCACCAGCACAGTAAGTAAAAATAAATTTTCTTTCAGGTTTAATCTGTAAAGGTTCTTTCAGGTGTTCTTACTTCTTGCCCACTTGCAGTATCTGTAAATACAGAAGATGAGTATGATGTCCAAGATATGAGAGGAGGAGGAGGAGGGGTGGTGTAAAGATCAAGCTGGGGTTTGGCTAGAATTAAATAAATAAATAAATAAAACTAATTAGTGTGATGTTCTCATTATAAGACAATATACTAAGACAATAACTTATTCCAGGTACATAATAGTAAATTTACATTTAAATTTATTTTTTAATCTGCAGGATTTTACCTTTTTTAAGTAATGTTTTGTTAATAGGTTAAAACGGTAATAATCAGGACTTTTAATTAAAACCTACCAAATAAAAATAGAAAAATTAGAATACAATAAGAAAACCTTTATTAGTGGGAAAATTGCTTTGTTGTAACAGTACAGGTGCAGTAAGCAGAAGCATGCAGGTGAATTTAAAAAACGTAAACACCCACACAATAAATAATATGTACAGTATCTGGTCTAACAGGGTGACTATGTACAGTATATAAATATGTACATAAATATGAAAGGCAAGGCAAGGCAGTTTATTTGTATAGCACATTTCTTGTACAGTACAGCGGATTGGAATCCAAGTAGAACTGGTAACATTACATTTCTTCCAACTGTAATACTCCTAGTTAACTTGATGTTTAATTATAACTTTCTTTTGAAATGTCTTGCAGGTCAGCCTGCTATTGTTTTTGTGTATTAGATATTTCTCATTACTTTTAGATTTTTGGGCTTCTCTCCCCCCCTCCTGTATTCTAGAACTAACTGTGGTGCTGCCTCTGGAGGTTTAGTTAAAAGATTTTAATTAATTGTGAACCACTGCTGGGGATCTGGTTGGATGGATGGATCAGTCTGTCTCTGAAGCTGCTCTCCACAGCAGACGGGGTGTCCTGCACGGGATGGGATTTATGGTCCAACATGGATGGCAGTTTTGCCAGGCCCCCTTTGTCACCTACCTCCTACACTGAGTCCCAAGAACAGCCCAGGACAAAGCTGGATTTCCGGATGACTTCGTCCACCTTCTTTCTCACCTTGTGTGCTGCTGCTGCAGCAGACTACACCATACAGGGTGGCTGAAGCCACCACAGAGTCATAGAAGGTCCTCAGGAGTGTCCCCCTCACTCCTAAAGTCTGCATTTTCCTCAGAAGATAGACCTGCTCTAACCATTCCTCATCAGTGCGTCCATGTTGTGAGTCCAGGCCAGTTTGTTTAGGTGAACACCCAGGTATTTATGAGAGTCCACCCTCTCAATGTCCATTCCCTGGACTATTAACAGTGAGAGGACAGCAGACCGGCATCTGCGAAAATCCGCCACCATCTCCTTGGTTTTCCCTGCATTGATTAGGAGGTGGTTTCGCAGACAACAGTCTACAAAGTTCTCCGGTTCACTTTTAAATGTGGGTTAAAATAAATTTAGATGGGTATAAAATGAGATAACTGGTAGGTTTTGCCAGTGATGAGTGATGCTTATTATTTTGTATATTTCTCTTGGCAGTGTTACTACATTTCCATTGAACACTCTTCCATGATGTATCATCCATCTACGAACTGTGTGCTTATGATGCGTTCTAGTTGTCCTCAGAATTACGAGGAACACAGACTATATTTTCTTCCTTGCTCCCCAGCCAGCTCGCTCTGTGATTGGCTACATGCCATACCACGTCACCATGCACGAGTCGTCGGCGTTCCTCAGAAATCGGCACTGAAATATTAAACATGTTAAATGTTCCCAATTGTCGGCTACGACCCGTTTCAGAGCGGGTTATCGGGACAAATCGGCACATAACACACCACAGACCAAATGATGATTGGACAGGGAAATCTCGAGATGATCGGGTGTTTGCCATCTGAGGTCGGGAAGAGGCAAAATCGGGATTAAAAACAGCCCAAAAATCGTTGTGTGACAGGAGGCACCCGATGTGGTCTTCTGCTGCTGTAGCCCATCATTTTCCTCTGACCTCTGATATCAACCACACATTCTGGTCCAGACAACCTAGGCTCACTGGATATTTCTCTTCTTCACACCATTCTCTGGAAACCCTAGAGATGGTTGTGTGTGAAAAACCTAGTAAATAAGAAGTGCTAACAACAGCAACAGCCTATCTGAACACAGGAAAACCTGGAAAATATATTTATACGCTAAAGGAGAAAATTACAAGCAAGGGGCAAGTGTTACAAGAATGGGAAGTAAAGAAATAATAATTACTTACAGATCAAGAGGCAGAGGGATGTGGTCACCATGCTGCTGTTATGCTGTCTTCCCTTAAATTACAGCAGACAAACCACACCATCTAATACAGGAAATCACCACAAGCAGCCGAGTGTAACAAAAAAAAGAAAAAAAAAGTTTGCTTTTCATAAACTCATGCTGCTTCTTATGTTAAACAACTACTTTATAGGTTTGATTAAAACACGTTCAGTCTTTTATTATCCAGATCTTTGTTTCAGTTTGTGCCGAAAACCACAGAATCAAACTCAGCATGAAGAGGCCGTTGTTGTGTCTGACTTTAGAGAAACAGGAAATGAAGTGACCACAATGACCTTGTTTTCACATGAAGGATGTGCATGGCTTGTCTCTGTATTCTCACCAAGTTCAGGTTGTTTAAAAGATTTCTGCATCCACCAATAACATAGAGCTGAATGAATCATTGCTGCTTTTAATAACAATAAGAAAATATACTGATCACTAAATTTAAACCAAAATGAAATAAACATAAATCGTTTTTTTAACTGTAAAATTGTTTTAATTAATTTAGAATTACTCACATTTATAAAAAATATACAATATCTAAAAGTAATATAAATATAATATAACATAACACAAAATAACCTGAATTAAACCAGTTAAATATCAGAATAAAACATCACTAACAGCAGCATCATGCCATAAAGACATCTGATAGGCTGCCATGATCGTGTGACACAGGAGGAATACACTGTAGCTTCACAGCTATTTTATTGCCTAAAACTCTCAAAAGTGAAAATAAATGTCATATTTTGTATCAGCAGAGTGAAATCTCTATATTTAAAATAAGTATTGTTTCCTATATTTTGAGCAGCTGATATTACAGCATCAACTCTAGAGCACTGATCCGCCCACCTTTTTAGTTTAGTGAAAAGTTAGTTTCACTTCCTGTTTTATTTTGTTAAGATATAATTTAATACAATAAGTGAAATGATCGTGGATCATTGGATCACTTTCAGGAAATAACTTTTGTATTTTATATTTATATTTTTTGGTGTCGGCCTACTTAAAAGCATGAATGTGGCTTGAATGAACAGACTGGCCTGTGTTCCACTGCTTCCTGGTGTACTACTACAGGATGTCCCATCTCCTGCAGCTGTATTCAAACACAAATACACTGCATTTGGTCATTTCTGTCATCCTACCACATAATTGCATTCTTCCAATAAATGGTATCTGACATTCTACCACTACCACCACTGCTATTATCACTAATAGGCAGCTCCAAGGCTGAATACTAATAGAGGTAATAATAGTAATAACTGCTAATAATAACACAAAAACAGCAACAGTAATATTAGTTTTAAATACAAAGTTCAAAGGAGGGTGAACCTGAAGGATCAGGTGTCCTTACTCCAGCACATGCCGGCCTCTGTAAATATTGCATCTGGGGAATTAAAGAAAAAAATGGTTTTTAATATAAGTCAGGAAGGGAACTGTAGCAAAGGATGAACACCAAAACTATCTCCAAAACAGTTACCATACTGAATGTGTGTGAGACAGCTATTATTATATTATTATAATGAAAGTAAAACCACAGCTAAACCTGCACATGCTGGCAAAAACAGAGTTTGTGTACCTGAAACATTCTAACAGCACCACTAAATTTATCATTACAATACCTTTTTGATAGTTCAGGACATTTTATTACAGGATGTTTTATTAAATATAGTCAAGCCATTTAGTTTATAAAGCCAAGCCAAGTTTATAAACTTTGTTTATAAACATTGTTCATTGCCTGACCCCTGCTACTGTATGGTAAAATAGCATTACAAAAGCATACTTTTTCCAGATACTGGTGATTTGACACTTACATCCATATACGTTATATGAAGTTACATTAGCTAGCCAAATGATTAGCAAGCTAACAAAGTAACAGTCGATAGTAGCTAGCAGCAATGAAATTTTATTCTGTAATAGAAAATACTATTTAACATTTGACAGCTTAGTGAATAAGATGGTTTACCAATATAGTGGGCTTTCTTTTATTTTTCTTTTCTCTGTTTTCCCCCTTTTGCACCAGAGGGCACTAGGGGACGCCCCCAGCACATTTGTCACCAAAGTGAACAAACTGCAACAAGTTGAGGGCCAGACTGGTTCAATGTTTGTTAAAACATTTTTTAAGGCAAGGCAAGGCAGTTTATTTGTATAGCACATTTCATGTACTGGACAATTCAAAGTGCTTTACATAAAACAAAGACATTACAGATATTTAGAAATAGTAAAAGGCATCAAAATATAATCACAATAAAATAAAAAATTACATTAAAATGATTAAAAGCAAGATAAGTTAAAAAAAAAAAAGTTACCGTGCAGATTTCATGCATAGGCGCATGAGAAAAGAAATGTTTTTAACCTGGATTTAAAAATGTCTACATTTGGTGAAAGTTTAATCTCCACTGGCAGTTTGTTCCACTTGTTTGCAGCATAACAGCTAAATGCTGCTTCTCCATGTTTAGTCTGGACTCTGGTCTGGACTAGTTGACCAGAGTCTTTGGATCTAAGAGCTCTGCTAGGTTTATATTCTCTGAACATATCACAGATGTATTCTGATCCTAAACCATTTTGGGATTTGTAAACAATCAGAAGGGTTTTAAAATCTATTCTGTGACTGACTGGAAGCCAGTGTAAAGATTTTAAAACTGGTGTGATGTGTTCAGATCTCTTAGTCCTGGTTAAAACTCTAGCAGCAGCGTTCTGGATGAGCTGCAGATGTTTAATGCTCTTTTTAGGAAGTCCTGTTAAAAGACCATTACAGTAATCCAGCCTACTGGAGATGAATGCATGGATGAGTTTCTCTTGGTCTTTCTGGGAGACTAAACTTTTAATTCTGTTGATGTTTCTGAGCTGGTAAAAAGCTTCTTAGTGACAGCTTTGATGTGGCTGCTGAGAGTCAGGTCTGAGTCTATCAACACTCCAAGGTGTTAAGGACTGTAGCACGTGTGTCTTCTGTTAACCATGTTTCTGTCAGAAAAAGAAAATCTAAACTGTGAGAAATGATGAAGTCATTAACTAACAGTGACTTGTTGGACAGAGATCTAACATTAAGTACAGCTAGTTTTATGAAGTTTACATTGGTCGGGTGCATTGTGAGCTGGGCGGCTGCCAGAGGTGGGAACCCTGGCGGTCTGATCCTCGGCTGCAAAAGCTAGCTCTGGGGACGTGGAATGTCACCTCTCTGGCGGGGGTGGAGCCTGAGCTGGTGCGCGAGGTTGAGCGGTTCCGGCTAGATATAGTTGGACTCACCTCGACGCACGGCTTGGGCTCTGGAACCACTGCCCTTGAGAGGGGCTGGACCCTCTTCCATTCTGGAGTTGCTCCTGGTGAGAGGCGCCGAGCAGGTGTGGGCATGTTTATTGCCCCCCAACTTGGCGCCTGTACATTGGGGTCTAAGTCACTTCAGACTCCCTTGGAAAAACAAACATTTAGATGAGAACTTTGTTTCCTAAAACCATTAAAGTCAAAGATAACTGAGCAGCTGCTGCTTCATCAGAAACATGTAAAGTGTGTTTTGTTAGTTATGTAAAAAAATCAAGAAAGAAAACAAAGTTAAGGACTTAAATTTAGTTTCTTTTCTAGCAGCAATAAGTATTTCTGTGTAATAAATTATTTAATCAAAACCCCTGAGCCATTAGGCAAAGCAGCTGATGTAAATCCCTATTTATCAGCTGTATAGAGAGCTCAGCAGCCGCTGTACTTTCTGAGGAAGCCGAGGAAGTTCGGCATGTCACCAAATATCCTCAGAAACTTCTACAGCTACGTGGTTGAGTCCATCCTGACCAGCTGCATCACCGTGTGGTACGGCAGCTCTACTGTCACAGACCACAACCGCCTGCAGAGAGTGGTGAAGACTGTGTCCGAGATCACTAGGACTCCGCTGCCCTCTCTGCAGAGCATCTACCAGCAGTCCACAGGAGAACTGCCTCCATCATCAAAGACCCCACCCACCCCCAACATGGACTGTTCACTCTCCTCCCCTCAGGCAGGAGATACAGGAGTCTGAAATGCAGGACAACCAGACTCAGAAACTCGTTCTTCCTCTCGGTCATCAGACTCCTTAACAGCTGATAGGAGTCTGTAACAACGGCCTGTACCCTGCACACAGACTTTATATTGTCAACCACAGTAACTGCAATATTGTTTGCTGTTTATGTGTCTTATTACTTATGATAGATTTTGCATCTTATCGTCTACCTCATGACAGTTTTTTGCACAGCTAATCATTCATTGTTGAATGTGGCCCAACAGCTTATACAGCACACTGCACATTTATGTTTACAGATTATTTACTCAGAGGTTTTTTTGTCCTACCTTTACCTTTATCTTCTTTCTAGTTTTTAAAGCTGTTTTTCTTCTATTTTATAATCTTTTATGACATTCAGTGTGAACGGCAAAGTAAGAATTTCATTGTTCAGGGAAACTTGTTTCCTTACTGTGTAAATGACAATAAACACTTTGAATCTTGAATCTTGTACAGTGTTTTAGTTTCTATTCATGCACATCGGTTTAACCTTATTTATTCTGTCTGAATCTTATTTGCCCACATTGTCCTTTTGCATGTAACTTTGTCTTTTAACCTTCATTCTTTCATTCATTCATTCATTCATTCATTCATTCATTCATTCATTCATTCATTCATTCATCCATCTGTACCACTTTATCCATTACGTGTTGCAGGTAAGTTGGAGCCTATCCCAGCATTTTAACAGGTGAGAGGCAGGTACACCCTGAAGAGGTCACCAGTCCATCACAGGGCCCACACAGATAGGGACAAACAACCATTCACACACACACACACACACTCCTAGGGAGAATTTAGCCCACATTGTCTTTTTACATGTAACTTTGTCTTTTAACGTGTCTTTTAAATACCTGACACTGTTTCCATAGTAATGCTCATTTTATTGTATATTGTTATGCAGTGACAATAAAGATATTCTATTATTCTATTCTACTCTATTCAGATCAGTAGCTGCTTCAGGATGGATATAACCTTATGAAAAGAGGATGCCTTCATTTTGGCCCTTATACTGTCACATATAAAAGAGTCATCTGAATGTCTCCTCTCCTCATCTACAACATTATGTAAATGTAACAATGACAGTATCACCTCTTTACTGGATCCCAGTACATATCAGCCATCTCCACCATAATATCAAGTATCTGAGGGAGTCTGAATGTGTCAGAGCAAAATTTTCCTCTTTTTTTCTTATTGGTCAGTGGTTGTTTGGGGGAATTTCGCCCCCTAGTGAACATTTGCTGTAACTGCATGAAGTTGTCCAGGTGGTTTGATTCGCTTGACTGAAGTGCAGTGTGAAAGCAAACCAAACCAATGGAAGATGCAAAGTTTTTAGGAATTCAAGTTATTGAACAGAGTCCTCCAGACTGTCCGGATGTGGTTTTGTCCTCATCTCCTCTGCAGCAGCAGCTCTTTCTAACAGCCCTTTAACACTGTCATGCTCCAACCTGAGCTTACCTGGATGTCTTTACTCTGACTTACAGCTTATTACCTGTACCATGTACTTTGCTGCTGAAAGTAGAAGCTGTGATCACATGTTGTCCATTTTCATTTTTAATATTTGGACAATATTTTGGAAACTTACCGACAGTGAGGTTGACGTAACAACTCTTCTCCACTGAGCCGACCTGAAAGGAGCACTTGTATCTTCCAGAGTCGGAGGGTTTTAAAGAGGAAAGTTGGAGCGACAGATTTCCTTTATGGAGACCTTCAGAGAACAGAGACGTGCGTCCTTCAAACCTCTCCATTTGTTCTCCAGGAACGTCTTTTTCACCTTTACGAATGTGTACAACATCACTCTGCTGAGTCCATTTCACTGTGTTGTCTGTTGCGTCCTGCTGGGGCTCGAGGTGACACTGTAGAACGATGCTGGAGCCGCAGAATGATACTACCGGCTCAGAGGAGCAAAATATCTCAGTTTCACCTGGAGAAAGAAAACAGACAGTTCATAGAAATCAGACAAACCTCCGTCCAGCATTCCACAACACACTTAATAATCAGTCTTCAGTCTTTTTGTTCTTTGATTTAGAGAAAAATAAAGTGATCAAAGAAAAAAAAAACCTGAATATGTTTAAATGTAGTTTACAATAGTGCTAAATTAAGATGGAAAAGACTTCAGTCTGCAACAATAATGAAAATATATCTAAGTTATTACAATAATAAATCAGAATATAAAAAATAACAAATAGTTTAAAGAATCATTTAAATGAGGAAAATATAGAAACAACATGATCAAATACTTTTCCTGACATGAATAAAACTTGTTCATTACAGACATTTTTGTTCATTCTGGTAATTTTTTTATGTCTTAATCTGTCTGTCATTTTAGCTGTGATTGCATATGACACAATTCTTTGTAAGAATATCTCTTTTCACCAGTTTTAGAGTTTTAATTTAGCTAACATTTTTAAACAGGACTGTAAATGAGCTTATTTCAGTGGTGAAAAGTAAAAATAACTAATATCACAATTTACCTAGAAAATTAAAGTCAAACATCACAGAATGCTTCATTATATTTTGTAATAGCTATTAAATTTAAAAAGGGGGTTTAATGTGACTTACTGGGACAATTTGTTCTAAAACACGAGGACAACAACAATGGATAAAAAGCTTTTATCCATTGTTTTTTATCCAAGCATTTGGCATTTTAAGTTATTGCTTCTTAAATTTATTAGTTATTATGTCGGGAGAATCATGGAGATGTAAATAATTTCTCCATCCTTTTAAGCTTGTCCCTGCCTCTGTCTGACGAGCCCAGCTATAACACACAGTTTAGACGTAAAGATGTTTTCTTATTTATCTGCTTATCTTACATGTTCTGGAGGCAAATCTAAGGTCCCACGTCGAGAGCGAGACGGTAAAACAGAAACTACCTGAGCAGTGAGAAACTCGGTTCACTCTTACCACACGATCCGTTTCTGACAGCACAACCCAGACATTTAACCAAATAAACACCATAAATATTTTCATTTTTTTTTCGTAAAATCAACAGCGTACACGACAACAGTTTTACTTTCAGGTCACTCTCACAGTTCAGTTTTTCCCCCTTCAGTTTTATTTTATTTTATTTATTTATTAGATCAGCTTTATTTGTCACTCATTTACAAAGCATATATATATATATATATATATATATATATATATAAAATGGAAGTGCAGTAATTAAAGAAATAAAGTGGTAAACTTAACTACACCCCCCACTTTTTGCATAACTCCACTCATAACTCAAGGGTTGGGAGATGTGGGGTTTAGTGGGCGGGTCCGGAGGCACAGGCTTTTTTTTTTTTTTTTTTTTTTTTTTTTTTTTTTAAACTTGTCCTGTCCAGCATCATAGCAAGCAAAATGATAATCTGGTTGCTATATCGTGCTGAACAAATTTGCTCTGCCAAGGGGAGGCCTATGAGTAAGGCTCCTCTTGATAATGTGATTAATTTATTTATTTATTTACTTTGAATCATGGAATCTATGTAATCTTGCTGGACCTGACCGGAGGGGACAGAAAAAGATGGAAAATCGCAAAAAGAGCAAAAGGGAAAGAAGAAAGGAGACAAAAAGATCACAGGCAGAAGGAAACAACCCTTCAATCCACACCATCACCAGACAACAAACAACAAACTGTTACACCTGTACATGAACACACCAGAAAATTTCCTACAACTTTTACAAAAGCAGAAACATAAAGAAAACACAAAAAAACTAGTCATTAAGAGTTTTTAAATAATAACCAAATCAAAAAGACATAACAGCGACCAGATACTAACTCACAGGAAAAATAATTTTAAAAAAAATTATCACTTAGTATTAAACCCACTGGACAACTCAGTGACTGTGTCAGCATGCAGAGCATGAGAAACAAGGAGTGATCAGTGATGAAGAGTGGTGAGTGAGATCATGCAAATGCGACCACGCCTCCACGGAGGCCAGAGGCAGACCAGGGCCAGAGGCCTGGGCCCCCAGCAGCAGACCCAGAGCACCAACCCAAGCCACCCCACCACGAAGACGACTCCAGCCCCACCCGAAGGGCGGCAGAGGAGAGCCCCAGCAAGAGCCCCCCACGGTCCCGGGGCACAGGTCCCAGTGGGCCAAGATCAGCAGCCGCCGGCCCGGCCAGGGACCGGCCACCCAGGGCAGCCCAAGCGAAAGGACCCAGGGCCCCAGGAGCCCAGAAGCGGCCGCCCCACCCCCCAAAGGCAGAGGGCCCGCAACATGCCTAGGAGGACCAGGCCCCCCCAGACAGCCACCTGGCGCAGGCCAGCACACACCCCGATGTTCTCTGTAATGTACTTCTCAGCTGCTTCGCCTTCTCTAAAGTCTTTAGTGGATTAAAATGGGAAAAATCAACTGTATCCAACAAAAACATTTAAAACAAATGAGTAAAAGTAAATAAGTTTATTTCTTAATTGAATATAACTCTGAAAGTGGAATAAAAATGTATGTGTATACAAAGCCTAATAATGTGGCAGATTTTTTGGTGTAATCATAAATCATGTAAATAGAAGACGGTACTTTCAGTTTAGTGCATAAGATTGATAAAAAAAAAAAAAAAAAAAAAACATCAGGCAAAACTGAGATTCTTTCATGTTTCATGTGGACTCTTTCAGTTATCCCTCAGTCCTGCATACAAACTGAGCAACAAACTAACACCCACCAACCTGCCAAGTGTGGGTTTGAATTCGTTTTGAAGGGTAAAAATAAAAACTTACTGCCCAGTTTGGCAGGTGATGAATGAAACATAATTTAGGTTATTTGTCCAGGTGAAGCTGTTTCCTGTGAACACTATTACATGATGTATCATCAATAAATTGTATTAAAAAAAGACTTGAAAATATCTGTATGTTGTATACTTAAAATTCAGAAATGACAGTCCAGACAAACCTAATACTGAATGCTCCAAGACCATCTGAAAGTGTTTTCTTCCCATCAGCTCGAGCTGCAGGAAGACGATTAACTGAATTCTGATTTCTGATAAAAATAATTTACCCCCCAACATTTAGATGCGAACTTTGTTTCTTAAAGTGATTCAATTCAACTATGACTGACCAGATGCTGTTACATTAGAATAAATAAAGGGTGTTTTATTAGTGCACAATATTTTAACTTAAAAAAAATAACTGTGGTCAAGGTTTTTTTTTGCTTCCTCTAACAGCAATAAATTTCTTTTTAATAACTGATTTCCTTCTGGGGAAACACCAAGCCTGTTTTTTTCTGACTTCACGGATCTCAAATTCACTTCATGTCATGTTTGCTTCTTTAATAAAGTCTATTTACATAATGTTGCCGCTTCTTGTCATTTGCAAAAGGAAGGAACAAAATTCCAGTAAAGTTAAAGTAAATAAACAATAATAAAATAATAGTAATGTATATATTACCTAAATCCAAAAAAGTTGACTCTGTAAAATGAAAAAAAAAACAAAAAAACATAAAAACAATGCGCTCCTGTGGTCTCTGTGTCTCTGGGTCTCCGTGTCTCTGTGTCTCCATGTCTCAGTGTCACCATGCCTCGGTGTCTCAGTGTCTCCGTGTCTCCATGTCTCAGTGTCTCCGTATCTCTGTGTCTCCATGTCTCGGTGTCTCAGTGCCTCCGTGCCTCCATGTCACTGTGTATCTGTGTCTCTGTGTCTCAATGTTGCTGTGTCTCAGTGTCTCCATGTCTCGGTGTCTCAGTGCCTCCGTGCCTCCATGTCACTGTGTATCTGTGTCTCTGTGTCTCAGTGTTGCTGTGTCTCAGTGTCTCCATGTCTCAGTGTCTCAGTGTCACTGTGTCACTGTGTCTCTGTGTCTCTGTGTCTCCGTGTCTCCATGTGTCACTGTCTCAGTGTCTCCGTGTCTCTTTGTCTCCATGTCTCGGTTCGGTTCTATGTGGTTTCCTGTGGCTTGGGGCCTTCTCAGTCTGCCTCTGATCCTTGGAGGTAGCAAGGTTGCATTTGCATGATCACTCAGCACAACTCACCCCTAATGCTTAATAAACACATCTACATACACAAATGCACCCCTACACACAGACACATACACACATGCAGACACACACACACACACACACACACATACTAGTTGCTGTTTTCT